>NC_056737.1:1758420722-1758460722 GCF_019279795.1 Protopterus annectens | reverse complement strand
AGGGTTTAAGAAGGATGAAGGTCAGTGACAAGGACATATATTACAAAGAGGTATGTAACCCATGCCTCTGACAATTATCTCCTCACTATCAGTGCATTACCTAGGGTTGCAAGTATGCCTACCTGTATGAGGTCATAAGTGAGACATATCATGCAAATGGGTAACATTTGCAGAATGATATGAAGCAAAAACTGACATACATTTCAAAATTTCATTTCCTGATAAATGTCTGTAAATGCAATGAGTGTCATGTTGAACGGGAGACAGTTGCATACTAATTTGAAAAAGGTGACATTATATCCTACCCTCAATGGATTAGATCCCTGCACTTAATGCACTGGAAAGGACTTGTCACATCACTTATACATGGAGCCATGAGAGAAGTTATAAAGAACAGACTTACCTTACATTACATTTACATATTTATTTTTCTAATGTCAGATTTGCGTATTGATGTAAACCAACATCAAGCTCAGTTACATGACAGATGGCAAAGTCTTAATGCATGAATGGACATTTTCATAATTTTTGCCATAGGATGAGAACTAGCAATAAGGTCTCTTCACTGATGACCACAGATGCTGCCCAATGGTACGTGCTGCATAACAGATGAGTACAGAAATAGCTATTTCTGTTTAAAAGCCATTCATGGCCAAGGTATGTAGATTTTATCTATTTTTTGACCAGATTAAAGTTTGGAAATGGGAGAATAGGACAGAGATAAAAACGGGAAACAGCTAGAGGGTAGAACACTAGGTAAACAATTCAGGGATGATCAGGATGGAGATGGGATTAGACCACATCTCCTGTATCTCTCAATGTCTTATCTAAATGAGCACGCCTGACATAGTTATGAGTATTTTATGAATGAAATCATTACTACTTTATCAGAATATGACAAGTCTTATCTAAATGAGCATGCCTAACATAGTTATGAGTATTTTATGAATGAAATCATTACTACTTTATCAAAGTATGACAATACCTACAATGACCAATTTAAATTATTTATTTTGTTCCAGTAGTGCAATTGCTTGACGTTGAGAGGTATGTTTAGAGTAATTTTTTAAGATACAGGTTTCCTTTTTCTCTTTTTATCTTTCAGAAGGGATATTTGCAGAAGAAAGTCAGTGATGTCAGAGGTAGGTAAGACAAGGAAAAGACATATATGACTGACAGGGTGTGGGACAACACAATGAGGGAGAGATAATGCATTGATGAAGGTGACATCAGAGAAATAGAGGGCAGACAATGGTAAAAGGTGGATTATATAAACTGATAAGGTTAGTTATAGACACAAAAGGGAGGGATCTCAGGGAATGGGGATAGGACAGTGAATTCTGAGATACATTCACTTCCAGCTTTGAAATAGTGGGAAATCACACCTCACACAGGGAGCTGTCAGCACTGAGTCATGCCTCAGTAACTGCCTAAAGTGTTAAGTCGGGAAATATCTCAATCAGTCACTGGCATGTGCTTGCCATAAGACCTAAGGAAGCATAGAATTTCCTGTGCATGATCTCTCCTACAGGCTCTGCCAGCTCCTAACAGGTGACATAATTGCCACTACCACTGGCAGACCTCCTGGTAGGTACCAATGCACCACCACCCAGTTCAGAACTACCTGACACTGGTTGTGAAGGTATGGCAGGAGGTATGGAGTAACTCTGGTACACTGTAACCCAGATGTGCTAGGTGCCTCTTTTGATGGTGGTGATGCTGCTGCTGACACCTGTGTGCAGATGTCAGGCCATGCTGCAGTGGTCTTTCCAGATATCTGTGCTGCTGCATACAGCAATAACAAAATGGGAAAAAATAATGGCATAACAGAGTGGAGAAAGAGACAGGACAAAAGTTGTCACAATGGTATTCTCAAGTATTTTTTCCTAAGCAGATAAACAACATAGGGCATACACATTTATTACAAGATCTTATCTGTTTATGGTACCTACCACTACATTACTCTTCATGTATTTAAGTGAATTGAACCAGCACCCATTATAGCACTTGTTATTGCATATAACAGTTAACAGGATAAGCCACTTCTTAAACTATGTAAATCGTGGTATTCTGAATCCACAGATATCAACTTTGCACAGCTGCACTCTTTACTGTATAGAATTAAACTAATGGCCAATTTAGTTTTGCTGTGTCAGTGTTATTTACCAGTATTTTAATGGTAAAATATTGACAGCTTAACCAATCATAGCAAAGCGTATACAAATAAGGTAGTGTAAATGACAAATAAAAATGATTGTATGGTATTCTTAATCTTTTTTGATAATCATAAAATATAGTCACGGATAAATTAAATATTTTCATCATAGCACATACAAATTTATGTTAACATTTTAGCTATTTCCTTTGCAATTCTACTAATTTCAGTAGTGTAACATTTAAAGATGGCCCCTAATAACATCAAAGACTTGTTTTTCTGAGTTTTTGGGGACTGAATCCACATGCATCATAGCATTGCTACCGCAAATAGACTTAACATGCTAAATCACTTTTAGGCTATGCTGATGGTAGCAGGGAGAATAAAAAATCTACCTTTATGCACTCATAATAATTCTAGTAATAGCAGATGCTGTATTGTGTATAAATGTACTCTATTGGTATTTCAGTTGTTACATGTTACTACTGAAACCTAGACATGCTTCACAAAATTAACCTGTACCCTAATGCTCCCTCAGGCACTCCAGCTGCTCTCTAGGCATCTCCTACCTCCTTCCAATGCTCAGGAGCTGCAGAAACAGAGAGATCATATTAAATATCTATATTATGGTGCCAGAAATTTGTGGAGTGTAAGGATGGATAAATGAAGCTATACTTAAAGTACTGAGTCAGTGACTGGCCTCAAGCCTTTTGTTCCCATCGGCCAAGAAATTCAGTTTTCTGTGACTTATGTCACCATATTCATGATAACACTGTTCAACCATGCATGTGATGCCAGTAGCATGGGTGACAGCTTTGGCCACACAATTCCTGGCATAAGCCTTGATACTAAGACCTTGAATAGAACCCCCCCCCCCCAGAATCCAGTGGCTCTAACGTTTACAGAGGAGACACAGAAAGATCTTGGTGTCCTCTTCACATTATCTCTATGCAAAACCATCCATTTTACCAGCCATAAGTTTCTCCTTCCAAGATTTCAGAAGAAATGGCACTGTGTTGCCACCCCAAAGAAATCTTGTAGTTCAAATTATTTGTAAATGACTGTAACTGGTGAGAACTGCATTTGAGCAATGGCTTGTAAAAGAATATTTGTACTATGTTGTCATGGCTACAGTGACACTTGTAAGATATGAAGCATGGCAGTCCTCCTTCCACCTGTTTAAAATTGAGTTTACATGATCAGCAGTGACTCCGTATTAACATGGCTAGTCATTGCATATCAACTGCAGATATATTGACAGTTGTAACTTCCAAAGCATGTGCATATGGGAAGTTAAAAAAAAAATGGATTTGTATAGTCATCACAAGCATTGTTCACACTATCACAATGTGAAAGTTAAGGGGTTCAAATCCCTCTTTGACTACATCTTGCAAACTTGAGATGTCTACTATGTAAACACTCCAGTGATTAAAATCTTATTAAGGTTGTCAGCTGGCAAACATTTACATGGTGTTTGGCAAGAGTAAGGAAAATGCAGAGTGAACAATGTTCAGGAGATACAAACACTGCACATGACTTACTGCAAAACTATATATCACAATATCAGTTTGCAATAAGTTAATGGTGACTAAAACAGAACATTACCTATGCATGTCAAATATATTTCAAAGGTCAAAAGTCAGTAACATACATTGTACGTTATCACAACAGTGGATATCCATGAAACATAAATGCACATGATGGGATTACAATCCATGCACAGAACAGTAATAGTCTATCAAGCAGAGTATTACACTGTTATTCCACTAAAGTTTTTAGACAACATTTGTAAAAAGACTATGGTTCAGATTCATTCACAGCTACACTAAGTGTAGCTATCATGTAGGCACCGTGGTGTATCGTGCCTATGATAGGGCATTATTTCATATTAATTAAACTGCTGTTCACTTAATGTAGAGCCACAAAGCAAAGGTAAATGGAAGAGTATGCTAATGATTGCATAAGTAGCTGCATTATATGCTAATTAACTAAACTGGCATGGCAGAGCAATTTTTGAAATTATAAAGCAATTGCATGCACTTAATGCAGCCATTTGCACTTTAATACAGACTCCTTTGGATTACAGCCACAATTACATTTAGAAAAAAAACACATCAGTATTTTTAGCTGCCACTAGAAAGTTGTATTTGCAGCAGTCTTTAAATAAAGCGCTGCTGCTGCCATTTCCAAACTTCTGCCAATAAGAAGAAGAAGAATGGCTTTTATACTCTGTTAGACTTACTGTGAACTGCATGACTCAGAAAACTGTACAGCAAAACTAGGTAGACATGGAAACTGTATAGTAAATATGCATCCTTTTCTGCCATCATCTAAGACCCAATGTAAATGTGTGGGACCTCTTAGAAAAAAAAAAGTAACTGATCAGTTACATATACAAGTAGTTATATGTCTCTAACATGACATTTGTCTTGCACACAGCAATGTCAGTAATGTTGTATGAAGGTGATGACTGCAATATTCACCTACTGACTTTGCACAGTAATGTGCAACAAGCACATTACCTTCCTGTATACATATTGTAGTAGAGAGCATGTGTATGTACCTTTAAGAAGCATTTCCAGATGTAAGCACGTGCATATAAATAGTGAGCACATGTAGGCAGCAGTGCCATTTTGAGAGAACAGCCAGAGTGTTAACATGTATGAGTGTGGTAGTCAGTCTGTATATAAGTTTATTTAAGTCTAAGTTACCAAGCCTCATTCATGATGTGTTTTTGTGTAAAAAAGCTGCTTGAACTAAACCCATAAATGTTCATCTGTTTTATCCTGATCAGACGAGCTACATGGTGTCAGTACTGTGATTAAGAGAGTAACTACTTCAAGTCATGTGGTGCAGAGTTGAAGGTGAAGGCAGATTAAGCTGGTTGAGTAAAATGGAGCTCAGACAAACTAAAAAGGCCAGAAATGAACCTAAGTTAAACAAAAACTTGCACAAATGATTTATTTGGCAAAGAAAATGAAACAGAGCCTTTGTAAGGCACAAAACACATTATTTATCAAACGAGTAGAACAAAATGTATTATTAATCAAACAAAAGGCATAAAATGCATTATTAATTAAACAAAATGTTTGAAACCATGATATTTGATAAAACTAGCAGAAATATTCATATGGGGCTCAGAATTACCTTTGGTTTGCATAATGAGCATGTTTAAAGTAAAATGGGCGCAAAAAATATAATGAGCATGATAATAGATTAAATGGGCATAATGAGTACAATAAAAGGGCAAAATAAGCTTAAAGAGCAAGGCAACTGCATTTTTTTAGAAAAAGACTGTGTTTTGGGCACAGACTACTATTTCATATTGACTAAAGCCATTCAAAATATAACTTGAGTTGTTTGAAGTGTCTCAAGAGTGTACAGAGTGTACAAAGTGTTTGTAGAGTGTGTGCTTTATTACGGTGCAATTATTTCAAAGAGTTTGCTGTGTGCAAAGTACAGTTATGTTGCAAAGTGCAGTCAAAGTACACCATTTTGAAAAGTTTATTGTGCTGTGTACAAATATTTCCAGAGTGCCACCATTCAAAGTGTTTCTTACACTGTACAAAGTTATTTTGTAAAGTACATCCCTTTTGAAAGGTTCTTGTGCTGTGTACAGTTTATCTACAAAATGTATTCATTTTGACGTGTTTCTTACTCTGATCTTCTTTAGCTGTGTACAGTTTATTCACAAAATATAGTTATTTCAAAGTATTTCTTACACTGATAAGGACTGGTTTCACAAAGTACAGCACGATTTCAGAGTTTTCTTGTGCTACGGAGACTTATTTGGCAAAGTGCAGTGATTTCAAAGAGTATGTTGTGCTACTGGGCATATTTACAACTACTGGCATAAAATTTTAGCATATATATATTTATGTGTGTATGTTCATACATAATTTCAAGCACCTTCATTACTGTGTGTTGATATGGCAAAGGCATTTCACAGACCTAGTCCACGTGTGTTTGATCATAATGTTGCAGAGAACTGGAGAGTATTTCAGCAGGAATATATTTTCAAACAAGCAGCTTTTTCTGACAAAGATGCACATACAAGGTTATTCGTTTTGCTTAACTTAGCTGGGTCAGAAGTTATTGAAAGAGAGCGTTCGTTTGTATATGCACCAGCAGTATATGGAGGATTGGTGGGAACCAACATATTGTGGTACCGGCTGAATCAAGGAAGGACCCTGAGTGCTTAAAACATAAATTTAGAGAAATATGCAACCCCAGACAAATGTCACATTAGAGACACACTTATTTTATACAAGAGACCAAAAACCAGGTGAAACTTTTGCAGCTTATCTCATGACTTGAGAAATGGGTACAAAGAGTGCAGATTTAGTGACTTGAAAGATGAGTTAATAAAGGACAGGCTTGTCTGTGCTGTTAATAGTGCTGCAGTGAGAAATATTTTGCTTTGTGACAGTGATTTAACATTAAGCAAAGCCATAGAGATTTGTCAAATCCATGAGCTCACAGAACGACACACAAGTATGCCTGCAAGTGATAAGAGCATGGTTTCAACAGCCTCTAGAGCAAGTGTAGACAGCATGCAGCACATAGCAAGCAGAAGCAGGTCTAATCACATGGCAGCTGCAAACCCTGTGGGTCTACCGGGAAAACCCCATAACATTCTAGCAAATACCAAGACTAGCTCAGTAAAAAAGGCATGCTCAGTGCAGTATAAGAGTGAGTCAACAAAACCCAAGTCAAGTCATATTGTTAGCTGTCATAATTGTGGTGCCAACCATGAGTCTAAAAGAGAGAAATGCTTAGCATTTGGTCAGCAATACCACAAGTGTAAAAAATGGAACCACTTTCAAAAGTTTTGTAAATCAAGCAAGCTTCCTTCAGTTATTAAAAAAAATCTCTCAAAAAGCAAGTTGATCATGTAGAAACCTGAAACCCTACTTTATATGTAGATTGTGTATCAGTGGTCAGTGAAAAGGTTAATGCAGTAGATTTGTTGGCAAAGAATTGGGTATTTTGTTACCGTCCTAATCAATGGCAAGCCCACAGAGATCAAAGTAGACACTGGTTTAAAGTGTAATGTAATGTCAGCGGAAATATTTGCTAAAGTGAGGGCTAGTGAGCAACTTAATCTGACCAACTGTGTGAAGCTTGTTGCTTATGGAGGTCAAGAGATTCAGACTGAAGGCCCAGTAGTGCTTAAATGCTATTTGGCTGGGAACAATTACAGCTTGCAATTTTATGTAGTCAGAAGACCTATGCAGTTATGATAAGGTCTCAGAGACAGTTTGACAATAAAACTGCTTTCTTTTACCAAAGAAGTACATCATGTAAGCACATGTCCCAGTTCCAGATTTACTGATGCGATTTTCTCAGAATATGCTGATGTGTTCGATGACAAGTTAGGCAAGCTTCAAGTTGTGTAGTCCATGAAAGTAGACCCAGAGGTCAGTCTAATGGTCAGACCAGCAAGGAGAGTTCCAGTAACTATGCAGGACAAAGTCAAGGTCCGGTTAGACAAAATGGTGCAGCAAGGTGTGATTTGTCCAGTCACAAAACCAACTGAGTGGGTGGCCTACATGGTAGCTGCTCATAAGAAAAATTCACGTGAAGTCAGAATATGCATTGACCCAAGAGACTTGAACAAGGCATTAAAAAGACCTCATCATCCTATGTGTACAGTCGAGGAAATTGCCACCCTCATGCCAAATGCCACTGTTTTTTTCTGTCTTTTTCTGTCTTAGATGCAAACAGTTCATTTTGGTAAGTAATGCTTGATCGCAAATCTTGACTACTGACTACATTCAGTACTCCATTTGATAGATGCATTCCTCAGAATGCCTTTTGGAATAAATTCTGTCAGTAAAGTCTTCCAGCAAGCGGTGAAACAATTTTTCTTAGACTACCAGTGTGCAATAATAGTTGATGATTTAGTGGTTGGAGGTAATGGTGAAGCAGAGCATGACAGAAACCTCAGGAAAGTTCTGGACTGAGCATGTGAAGTGAATTTAAAGATCAATCGTCTGAAATGTAAATTCAGAGTACCAGACGTTACTTATGTAGGTCATTTATTTACCAGTACAGGCTTATGACCATCCTTGTGATGCTGGCTCCAGACAATGTTTAAGCCCTACAGCATTTTATTGGTATGGTTAACTATTTGGGAAAATCTTTCACTGACTTTAGTAAGTTATCAGCACTTTTAAGAAAGCTGACACACAGAAATGTTACCTGGTCATGGTTAGAACAACACCAGACAGCATTTGATAACCGAAAACAGCAAATTGCCAACCCACCATCATTAAGATACTATGATGTCCAGAAAATGTAGTTCTACCCTATGTTGCTTCAATGTTTGGTCTTGGCGCATTTATTCTTCAAGAGGGCAGACCTGTTGCCTATGCATCTAGAACTCTTTCCCAAACTGAGATGCAATATGCTGAAATTGAGAAGGCACTTTTGGCAATTGTGTTTGCATTATCGAAGTTCCATGTTTATATTTATGGCCGAGTTAACCAGACAGAAACTGACCATCAACCTCTAGTCACTGTTTTAAAGATGCCTATGCATTCAGCTCCAGCAGGACTGCAATGAATGATGCTCAAACTGCAAAAGTATAATTTCAAAATGGTTTATACAAAAGGCAAACTTCTTTATCTAGTTGATACCTTATCCAGATCACCCAGAAATACCATGTAACAGTCTGATGCTGAGAACTTTAACTTTGATGTCATGGAAGTGCATAATTTTTCTACCACAAGACTTGAGCTAAGAGATCATACAAAGATTGATCCCATTTTGCAAAAGCTAAACCACTTTATCAATATAGGATGACCGTCAAAGCAACCTTGTTTACTGCCAGAAGTACTATCTTATTTTCCATACCGAGATGAGATGCTGATGAAAGATGTTATCATTTTCAAAGGTCCAATGGTTATTGTTCCTACTTTCTAACAAGCTGAATGCATTCAGATTTTACATTGTGGCCAACCAGGTTCCGATTCTACCAAAAAAAGGGCGAGAGGACTAGTGTTTTGGCCTTCTCTATTGAAAGACATTGATAAAGTGCTTTCTTCTTGTTCAGTATGTAATAGTACTAAGCCACATTTTCAAAAAGAGCCACTTCATATTTGAGTGGAACAATCAGCATTACTTAGTACTGGTAAACTCTTATTTGAACTAGTATGAGATTGATTTGCTACCTAACCTAACATCCAGTGCTATTATTGCTAAGATGAATCCTCATTTCTAGGTCCATGGTAGCCCACACAAAGTTATTTCAGACAACGGTACTCAGTTTACCCGTCAATTGTTTCAGAGATTTGCAAAAGAGTAAGAGTTTATCCATGTTACTAGTAGTCCTGAATACCCAAAGTCAAGTGGTCCTGCTGAACATGCAGTACAGAGTACAAAGCAACTGCTAGAGAGGTCAAAGCATGACAATACTGATATCTACTTGAATTTATTTAATCTCATTAATATACCCCATGACAACCTACTTGGCTTGTCTGTTTAGAGACTTCTACCTGGGCAAAGCAAAACAACCATGCCTATCAGTTCTAGTTTGTTGATGCCTAATGCTAAAAACAAAAGCATTCCTTTCAGTAGTCCAGCTATGATAAAATGAGCAGATTTCTTTGTCTGTTTAAAGAAGGAGAGACTCTGAGGATGCAAACGGCGAATGCCTTTGTAGGAATTGGTCAAGTGAGAAGTATATGTACTAAGCCAAGATCCTACTTTGTGGAATCTGAGGGTATAGAATGCAGGAGAAACTGCAGACATCTTCTTCCGGTGTCAGAAACAATATCACAACATTGTACCTGTGATACAGACTCTAAATCTCAGAGCAACCCTGACAATGTTCATTCCAAAGAACATGTCTCAGTATCCATTCCCGTTCCTGATGATGTCCCAGTTGTCCCCAAAGTTGAACATTCCTTGAAGACAGTCCCCATTGCTATATCCAATTCTGACTTTTATGTTATACGATCAGGTTGTATTTCAAGACCTAGTGTAAACTATACAGCAATCTGTACATGACTGTTTTTTATCTGTCTAATTCTGTATGATTGCACGTCAAAGAATTAGTTATGTATAATTGCATGTTAAAAGATCATTTCTGTAAATTGCATGTCATTGAGTACTGTCATTTAATATATGATCTATTTCTCAAAGAAGGAGAATGTAGAACAGAGTGTGTGTATGTACCTTTAAGAAGCATTTCCAGATATATGCATGTCATATAAATAGTGAACACATGCAGGCAGCAGTGCCATTTTGAGGGAACAGCCACAGTGTTAACATGTATGAGTGTGGTAGTCAGTCTGTTTATAAGTTTATTTAAGTTTAAGTTACAAAGCCTCATTCCTGATGTGTTTGTGTGTAATAAAACTGCCTGAACTGAATTTACGAATGTTCATACATACACATATGTATATATAGCTAGATACAGCTATATAAAAAATATATATATATATAAAAAACGGTATAAATCTGTGGCTACATTAAAAATGTGCAAAGGACAGTGCACAGTTGTACATCTTTGGCAGAGGGTGGTGGTAGGGGAGAATACATGATAGGAAGTCTAACACAAAACAAGTGAGTGTGAATGATTGAATTATATTGCCTAATTGAAAATTCTGCAGTATACCCACTGGTTATGTCTTCCATGCCAGAACCAACATCGACATACAAAATAAATAAAAATTAAAGCTCCATATTAGTACAGACAGGTAAATACAGTCCCCACACACAAAAAAAAAAAAGTAAAGGAAATAAAATAAAAGCATACAGGACACATAAGGAGGACAACATCTGTGCAACTGTGTAGTGTATTGTAGCATTAACCAAAGCAATGTAGTTTTCCAGTACAAATGGGTATAAGTGTTCTTAGATGTCCACTTGTGTGGAGGGCTTTCAGTTATATATCACATGCTTAACCTATTATGGGCTACAAACGTCAAATCCCTGACCTTTCCAGGAAATTGTATACAACACTCTACCACAATAACTTGCCAGATGGACATAGAAAATGTTCCATAATGTCATGTTACATTCTTCACAAACCTTTGTAATATAACAAATAGCTGATATATATGTCTATGCTACCAGCAAGGAACAAACAATGCATACACTAACGTATGGGTATATTGTGAAATGCAATATATCACTAAGGTTAAAATACAATGTTTTGTATAAAAAAAAAAAAAAGGCAGCTGAGGTGTGAATTCATGAATTTTAAAATCTGCACTAATTACAGGGAATGTCAACATGATGTAAGGCCCTATACAACTGTATGCACATGCTCTACCTCTGCAAGAATGATCAGTGAGAAGTGTTACCTGCTAAGTGCTTGCAAGTGTGAATAATATCCTTGACTGTAGTATCAATCAGGGTTTGTCAGGGAGAAGGTACTGACAAGAAACTTTGTACTACCATTGACTAACTTAGGACAGGGACATTCCTAATACTGATATGAATTATTTATGATAACAGTTTCTATCTTGAAATACAATTGTGTCTCCAATTCTAAGAAAGTAGATTGGTCATTAAAACATATGTCAACTGCAAGGAAAAATGCACAGTAGTCTTAGGTTCATAGGTAGGTACTAGGCTACTGGCCCTAGGGCGTAACTAAGCCTAGCCATACATTTTGTGCTATTGCACTTCCTCTCAGGTGGTTTATTTACCTGCACCCCTGTTGAACAGGGCCATAGAAGTGATTCCCAGGGTGAATTTCCTGTTTCCCATCCACTCATCCAGATTTCTCTTGAAGAGTGCCAACGAGGAGCTCTGCCTCACATATATGGGGATCCTGTTCCAGAGCAAGGGAAGTCTCTGGGACACGAATCTGTCCCTCCAACACATCCTGTTTATTGATGATGTTAGGTTTATGTTTCTTGAGCGCAGCTCTGGTGGATTGGGTTTTTCTTAAGTGGAGCATTTCTAGCAATTCAGGATTTGACATAGCCTTGTATGTCAGGCAGAGATCACCTCTGAGTAGCCGGTACACGACCGAGTACAGTCTGAGTTTTTTTAGCCTCATGGCATAGGGCATCTGTTTATGGCCCTTTATCCTCTTTGTGAGGTACTTTTGAGGCCTCTCCAGCTGCTGCAGATATCTTGCTAGATACATCCTGAATGGGGTATTATACTCAATAATGGGTCTAATTAGTGATGAGTACAGGGGGATAATAACTTCCTTATTCCTAGATGCAAACCCCTTTGTGATAAGGTGGGCCATGTAGAAGGATTTTCTAACCACTTTAGCAATGAGGATGTCGAAAGAGAGGTTACTGTCTACCTGAGTCCCTAGGTTCCTTAACACACTCTCTGTGATAAGTGGGCTGCCACCTATGTTGCAGTTCATAGGTACTTGTTTTCTTGTTTTTTCCCAAAGGGGATAACAATGCACTTTTTGGCATTTAGTTTGAGACCATGGTATTGACACCACGTATCTGTATCCATAAGACCCTTTTGAAGGATGTCAATGTCACTAGAATTCTCTATTATGGCTCCCAGTTTGCAGTCGTCTGCGAACTTTGTTAGCCATAGTCCCTCCATGTTTGCTTGTACTTCCGAGAAGTAGATACCAAACATTAGGGGTCCCATGACTGAGCCCTGTGGTGCACCACTAGTCACAGGTTTGGAGTCTGATCTAGCGTTTCCTATTCTCACTGAATGGGTTCTATCCATGAGCCAGTTTGTAACCCAACTTGTTACATAAAGGTTTATATTTAGGTTGGTGAGTTTGTCTATAATTCTCGAGTCACGAATGTTATCGAAGGACTTTGCAAGATCAAGGTATGCTGTGTGAACCACCTTGTCCTCATCTATTGCTTTAGTGACCATTTCAAAGAAGTCAACCAGATTTAGGAGACATGGCTTTCCCTTCACAAACCCAAACTGGGTGGGGTCCAGGGTTTGTAGGTTCCCAATGTCATTGTTTATGAGTTCCATGATGATGCACTCCATGGCCTTGCAGACGAGACTCATCAGGTTGATGGGGCGGTAATTACTGGGGTCAGTGGTTGCACCTTCTTTGTGGAGTGGTATGACTGTTGTCGTGCGTCACCCTATGGGCACATAGCCTGAGGTGAGGCTCTGGTTAAACATGGTATTAAAGTGAGAGGTTAATTCATTTTGGAGCTCATGTAGCTCGCAGCCTGGGATGCTATCTGGTCCCATGGATGCTGTGTTTCTTGCCTTGGTGAGTGCTGTTTTCACCTGAGTGTCTGTGATTTTAGGGGTAGCGCAATCTTCTGGTATGGATATGAGCTCTTTGGAGGGAGAGGGTGAGCTGAAATTTGCACTGAACCTATCTGCCAATATACTGGCAATATCAGTTGGTTCTGTGAATTTTGAGCTGTTATGCTGTAGTTCAGAGCAGATCTGACAGTTGCTATTGAGGTTTTTGACGTAGCTAAAAAATGCTTTGTAATTGTCTTTGGTGTCCGTTGCGATGTTTCTTTCAAAGCTCATCTTAGAGTTTTTTTATGCGGGTTCTTAGTTTTTTCTAAGGTTTGTCAGGGAGGCCCTCCATTCCTGGGTTTTTATTTTTTTATTGCAGTAATTTCTTCCTTCTGTTATAGAGCTTATTTATGACTGGGGTCCACCAGACTGGTTTCCTCTTTTTTGAGGAGTGGGTCTTGGTCTTTGTTTGTGATAGCATGGTCCATGCACTCATATAGGTGCTTGTAGACTGCTTTTGAGTTGGATATAGCAGATTCACTCATATTGACATTCTGCGTGGGAGTAATGAAGTTTACCGCCTCTGTCCTGAGTAGCCTAAAGTTCGCTTTGGAGAAGTTTTTCACCATGGTTTCTTTTGGGACGGGAGATGGGGGTGGTATGTGGATATCTAGGGTGATGAGTTTGGTGATGACCAGATCCAGTATATTTTTACCTCCTGTGGGGGGTGTTTACAAGCTGGTCCAGAGCATTGGAATTAATGTACTCCAGGAAGTGCTGAGCAAAGGTATTTGTACTTTCATAGTTTTCCCAATTGATGTTTGGGTAATTGAAATCACCTAGTATAAGGGTGTTTGGTTGGACTTTCATGTTTTCCAATACCTCGAAGAAAATGGAGTGAGTATCCTGGGGCAGAGATGATGATCTGTAGCAAGCTACAATTGGAATTGTAGTTTTGCCCATTGTTAGTTGCACTTGGATGATCTCCAAGGCATCATACTTTGCAACTATTCTGGAAGTGTGGTTATCCCTGATGAATACAGATACACCTCCTCCCTTTGTATTTCGGTCTGGGTTTTGCGACCAAAATGTGTGGTATGAGTTTTAACCTGGAATCACTGGGGTGCTCTCTTGAGCCTTGAACCAGGTCTCCATTACTGCACAAATATCGATGTTTTCCATGTTGAGGAGTGCCTCGAGAGAGTGCATTTTGAGGTTTTAACTCCTAACGTTTAGCAGCATGACCCTCAGTTTATTATCGCTAGTACTTGTTACGGTGGTGGATTTGTTTTTTGAGACTTGCCTAAAAAGGCACTATGAGGGTGGCAAGAGCCTTAGCCAGTATCCTGAAACCCAGGGGTGACAGGTGCAAGCTGTCTCTGGCAAAACATTGAGGCTTGTTGAGCATGTCATCCCAGGCAGACAGTTACTGGATCCCCTTTGAATGACACCAAACACTTAGCCAATTGTTGAAATTTATCATGTTTTCTTTGTACTGTGGTATCATATTTGGTGAGGGTAAGATGCTACTCAGGGCTAGGGTCATACCTGCCTTGATTACATAATTAGAGAGCTTTTCTATGTCCCTTTTCATGTAGCCCAGGGAGGTACGTCTCAAGTCATTCACACCAACATGGACAATGACAGAGTCGTATTTGTACTTGTGGAGTGACCTGAGTGAGTGGGTAATGTGGCGGATTCTGGCGCCCGACAAGCAACTGACAGTGACCTTCTCCTTATTCAGCCTGGTGAGAGGGGCATCAGTGTGCCTGACTATGGAGTCACCTATAACATGTGTGTTATGTATGGTGGTTTGCCTTAGGGGCTGTGGTTGTGCGGCACACTGGTTTTTGTGGTTATGTGATGATTGCGGTGTGTTTGTGGGTTTAGGTTGCTTGCGTGTCTGCTTTGGAAGTCTCTGTTGTTTCTGCAGATTTTAGAGCCTCTGAGTATATCTTTATATATCTATGTAAGGGGTTCACATTTGGATGTATGATGAGACTATGCGTAGTAGGTGGTGTGCAGCAGGTTGGTACCTTTTCCTCTTGACTGTCAATTCCAGTCATGACTGGAGAGAGCTGTGCTTCAAGTTTAGCTATGTAAGTGCATCTCTCACAGATTTTGGTGTCTTGTGGTAGGAGGAGAGGGTTGTCTGTGTACATGAGGCAGTTATGACATTGCCTCAGGATGCCCAAATTCATCAGGTGCACAGGCGAACTTGCTGGGTGCTGGCTCTTGGACATGTCTGAATGGGTTAAGGAACTTGTTTTTTGGGGAGAGTAATTTGACTGTTCTCTACAGACAACAGTTGGGGATCTAGTATTATAGCTTATATAGTGCTTCTGTCTTTTTTTGCACCAAATGCTAGTCTAATAGTACTGATTTCAGTGCTAAGACTGGAAGAACTGGCTAGTACGAAGGAAAAAACTGAAGAGCAGACTCAGTGGAGCCGGGGATAGTTTAACCCTAGCTAACCGCCTCTGCGCGATGTGCAAAACTGCACAAATGTGGTTTTTATATCAGAAAGATTAAAGAGATAGAATTTAGCCCAAAATGGCCAATAAAACTACATTTTCTGGGCAGAAACCACTCCTCCAATGACAAGTAGGCTGTTCAGAGCTCCCCACTCTCACCGGTGAACAAAGAAACTTCCTTTTTGCCCAAGTAAGGTATGGCCAACACAGAAGCTCAAACACAGTCCAGGTATCAGCAGCTATCTGAAATTGGACTTTTCTAGCTTAGTAATGTGGGAAAATAGCAATATTTTTCTTTTTTTTTTTTCAGGAAAAACAGTAGACACAGGTAAAAAAAACAACTTTAACAGTGTAGTAATGGCTGTCACACTTGCATGGGACAATTAAATAATACAATTTACAGCAAAAACAACTTTAAAAAAGTGCAGGCACAAGTAAATGCAATTTGCAGTATAAAATGAGTATTTTGAGAAGCAATAAATGCCAGAAAACGAGTGTTTAGGCGGAAATAGCAGTAAACAGCAAGAAAAAGCAAAAAAATGGTGTTTAAATACTCCAAAGTCTCTCCTTTTGTCTTTCTGGCATTGTAGGTCTCTACAGAACACCTGGGCAGAATCTGCTGAACTTATATAGACTCAGAAACCGAACA
Organism: Protopterus annectens; assembly: GCF_019279795.1. Taxonomy (NCBI): domain Eukaryota; kingdom Metazoa; phylum Chordata; order Ceratodontiformes; family Protopteridae; genus Protopterus; species Protopterus annectens. The sequence continues at coordinate 1,758,444,281 of NC_056737.1, read as the reverse complement.
AATGCATTTTTTTTTTATATCAGAAAGATTAAAGAGATAGAATTTAGCCCAAATGGCCAATAAAACTACAGTTTTGGGGCAGAAACCACTCCTCCAAGGACAGGTAGGCTGTTCAGAAATCCCCACTCTCACTGGTGAACAAAGACATTTCCCTTTTGCCCAAGTAAGGTATGGCCAACACAGAAGCTCAAACACAGTCCAGGTATCAGCAGGTGTCTGAAACTGGACTTTTCTATCTCAGTAAGGCGGGAAAATAGCAAGATTTTGTTTTTGTTTTTTTTTCAGGAAAAACCGTAGAAACAGGTAACAAACAACTTTAACAGTGCAGTAATGGCTGTCACACTTGAGTGGGAAGCCAGAGACAATTAAATAATATAATTTACAGCAAAAACTACTTTTAAAAAGTGCAGGCACAAGTAAATGCAATTTTCAGTAAAAAAAACGAACATTTTGAGAAGCAATAAATGCCAGAAAACAAGTGTTTAGGCAGAAATAGCAGTAAACAGCAAGAAAAAACATAGAATGGTACTTAAACACTCCAAAGTCTCTCCATTTGTCTTTCTGGTGTTGTAGGCCTCGGTCTCTGTCTCTGCAGGTCTTGTTAGACAAGCACAGATATTTTAATGATGTTCACAAAATAAAGATAAGCAAAGAGTTGCACTGTGTGATGAAAGATCATCTTCCCTGCTGCCAGTATCACAGCCATCCATACAACTAAATGCAAAGTACAGAGGACAAAGGTCAGGTATTTTTTTTCTGTTGCACCTGTAATATCAATTGATACTATGTCACTTACTGGGTATAGCCAGCCTCTTTTTTACCTTCACACTATAATACGTGTGGCACATAGTGATAACCATCTGAACTATGTCTTGTGAATGCCCTGGTGCCCTAGGATTCTAATCCAGAAATGGCTGTGCTTTTGTGAACATAATGATGTTTAATGAGCATATGTTCATATAGAAATGCAACCACATTGAGGAAATATCAAAATTATACATTTTAACTATTTTTTTCACAATGTCTTCTCTATTTTAGTACCATTTCTCTCTCTCTGTCTCTCTCTTCCTGTTTTATATACAGTTTGGGATTGCACACTTCGCACTGAAAGTGGTCCCTAGCAGTGAATTGCAGTTCAATGCCTAAGGAAAAAAGTGAAGAAATTAATTTAGGGTGATTTCTTTAGAACAAACAAGCCTGAAAGCAGGGAACGATGAAGGAAATTAAATGGTCAGGTAACTTTCACTATGGCAGAAAGTGTGAATGCAGTGATTTTAGAGAAACAAAACAGGTGATGACGGGTTAGAATGCAATGAAGTGATAATTTCAAAGAGATGTGTCTGAATATATATTTAGACACATTTTGTGATATAATTTTCTGCTGTATGTCCCTATAATATTATTTGCCTGTACCTACAGTCCTGATAATGTGTGCTAAAAATTAAAGTTTGAAAGTGTCAAGAAGATATAAAGTGCAATACTCTTCTTCCTCTGGTCATTGCTAGGTATACCCTATGCTTGAATTAAGTTTCCTTTTCAGCTTTTTTTTCTGTCATTTTTTTCTCTAACGTATTTTACATTTGTCTCCATTTTGCAGTGAGAAAACGAGGTTTTCTTCCTAAGGAAAAAAATGTAAAAAAAAAAATTTAATTTAGGCAACCTTCTCTAGTGCAAACAAGCCTGTCAGTGTGTGCAGATGTCAGCACTGGACAGCACTCTGGATATTACTTAGTTAATAAATTCCACCTCTCAGATAACTCTGTGACTCAAAATATAAGTGAATTGAATTTTGTGAAATAAGGCAGGTGATGCAGAGTTTGAATCCAGCTAATTATTAATTTTATGTGGGGGAAGGGATCTGAAAACATATTTACATGCATTTTTTAGATCACCATGTTATTGTATAAAAATCAAATATTCTCTGTATTGCTAACAGTGCGTGAGCTATTGCCTGACTACTTTTACATTATTTGTCATTAACTACAAGTCTGATAATGTGCCCCACAAAGTACATTTCTGACCTTGCAAGATGTAAGAAGGTTTAATGTATTACTTGAATGCACTTCCTTCTCTGGTCATTGCAAGATATACATTGATTAAATTAATTTTTCTGTCAGCCTTTTTGTCTCTGATCATTTTTATAATGTCTTTTGTATTTGCTCCCCACCCAGCAGCATGCAAAATGTTGCACTTCCTAAGTGAAAATTTGAATTTAGGCTGCCTTCTGTAGTGCAATCAAGCCCAGCAGTGGTACACAGCTGTCAGAACTCTGGATAGCACTCTAGATAGCAATCAGTGAATACATTCAACCTGTCAGTTGACTTTCCCTATGGCACAAGGTATAAATGCAGTGATCATAAAAAACAAAGACAATTGCTACAGGTTTAGAATCACATTAACAATAATTTTACAGAGTGGGTGGGAATTCCATTTGTTATCACATTTTGCTCAGGAATGTCATAGTAAATGCACCTCATTATGAAAGCTCTGCTTATTGCAAGAAATATGTCATTACTGTATGTTATAGAAGCCCAACATAATGTGTGTAAATTATGTAAAAAATGACATTGATGGTATTTAATGTAGAATGCACAAACAAGGGCATGATGTGCATTTTTTTGTTGTAATCATTGATTTCTCACATATCGTAAGTATATGTGTTTATGACACTATGAGTTATGAGGTATGTATGTAACCTAACCCACCATGCCTTTCTCATGTCATGCAACTGCATTTATAAACACAAATAATGCCTTTCACATGGAAATGCAGTCCCATGACTAGGTGAAGTCGCAGACATACAGGCATCTCTTCATTATTTCTAAGGTCAGTCATACATTGCTATAACTGAAATTAAATTTTAGCAAGTAAGCTCTCCTGTGGTAATGACAGTTAATCAACTAAATTTAAAAAAAGTTATCCATTTTTTTTCTCTTGCATTTGATCCCAGGTAATACTACACAATTTTACCAGTGTCTAACTCTCAACACACCGATATGTCAGAAGTCAGACCATTTTCCCTCCAGTCATGATCAAAACCAACAACATTAAGAATATCAGGGTTTAACAATTTGGTCATCTTCTTTGAGACAGTCACCAAGGCCATAGATGAGGGGAAGACAGTGCACACAGCCTACCTTGACCTGGCTAAGGTGTTCAATATTATTCCCTACTCAGGTATAATAGATAAATGCTCCCAACTAGGCATCAATCCATATGTTACCAGATGGGTAGCAAACTGGCTCACTGATAGAACCCACCTAGTCAAAATAGGGGAAGCCACCTCAAGTAGTAGACCCGTAGCAAGTGGTGTACCCCAGTGATCAGTCTTGGAGCCTCTGTTGTTTGGGATATACTTCACAGAGGTGCAGGCCAAATCTAGTGGTCTATGGCTGACCAAGTTTGCAGATGACTGCAAGCTGGCTGCTGTCATCAATTCCACTAGTGATGTGGACATACTCCAAGAGGGTCTCACCCAAACAAATGACTGGGCCAGAAACTTGGCCTCAAACTGAATGCCAAAAAATGCATCATCATCATCCCTTTTGGGGAGAATGACGTCAAATTATCACATTGATAATAAGGCACTAAGCAAGCAATCAGTCGTGAGGGACTTGGGAACCCAGGTTAATAGCAAACTGACTTTGACCACCATATTGCCTCCATTGTATGGAAAGCTTTCTACATGGCAAACCTCATTAGAAAGGGTATCTCATCCAGGGATAAGATGGTCATAAAATTCCTGTATTATTCCCTTATAAAACAATTATTGAATACAATTCCCCTTTCGGCATGTACCTCACAAAGCACTTTCAGCAGCTGGAGAGACTACAGAGATTTCTCACCTGGAGAATCCAGGGCCTCAAACATCTACCCTACACAGCCATGTCCCTCTACTCAGTCTCCTACAGACTCCTCAGAGGTGACCTCTGTCTGGCATACAAAGCAATCTCAGACTCCGCCGTGATGGGACTGCTGCATATCTGCAAGCCAAGCTCCACTTAAGTAACCTGCACGCGAGACCTCAATCTGGTCTGTGACATCAATAGGACTTGTTGGTGGGACAGATTTGTGTCCCAGAGTCTCCCCCTTTTGTGGAATAGACTCAATCTCCATGTAAGGCAGAGTACCTCATTAAACCCTTTTAAGAGCAATCTAGATAACTGGATGGGGAATAGAAAATACACCCCTGAGATTCCACCTATGTCCCTGCTGGACAGTGGCATAGGGTGCTGACTTGTTGGAACATGGGCAAAATTCTAGGGTAGGCTTGTAAGGGCCTCAAGGCCAATAGCCTAGTAACTTCCTATCATCCTATGAACATGTCTCAATAGTGTGAGTAGCAGACATGGCCAAATGTCGCTGCCATTTTTTACAACTTTTCTGCTTCTTGATGTACTTATTGCAAATGTGCCTGGAAAGCATTTCTTTGATTCCACTTGTGTAGATGCAGTTGACTAGGCTGTGCATCTTTATGCACAAGGTGTTGAATGCAAGATCTGAATTGGGCACTGATTCTGATCCATATTTCTGGCTTGACTGCCGCAGACATGGCTGACGATGGTAGAGATGGTGTTCCATTTACAGAACAAACATGAGGTGATGAGCAGTCCAGGATTTTTGTGGCACTCCTCTTAAAGTGCTACAGTTGGAGGCTATTGCAGGGAGAATATATCACATCTCATTATAATGTTGAGGCTTGGAGTTGCTTGGCCAAGGTGTCTTCAGTGCAGCTGTCATCCCGTGCACTGGGGAGCAATGTCATCACAATTACAGCGACATGAAGAGGTGCAAGAGGCCTTAGCCAAAGGGAGGATGAAGTTAAGATTGCAAACACCCCTCAGCTGTGTAAGTATACTGCCCTATAATTTCTCTATAATATGGCATTAATTAGGCAGCTAACTCAGTTATTCATTATGCTTTTATGTATAAATTTGAAGGCACAGATGGATTCTCATTCCATAACTATCATCTTGAGCAAGCATACCTTAACTTTAAAATGAAGTCTACATGCCTAGTCTAATAGATTGGTTATTGTATTAGGCAAGGAGTACATCAGATTAATTGTGTGCAGGTTCAATACCCACAAACAGGTATTTGATTTTTTACAGGCTACTATTTATAAGATATTTTAAATTCAGTACTGCACAGCATTGACAATCACACCATTTGAAGGTAAATCCTTCCATCTCAGTTATAATCACTATGCATTCATCACATAATCCATAGTCTCTCTCTCTTAAAGCTAGCATAACAAGTTGCCTTTTCCAGTTCACCCCATAACTTTTCTGCTGCTTATTATGTCTCACATTGATCCAAACCCTGGCTAATAACCAAGCCAAATGACTCAGTATACCCTACCCCTCTCAACATTAACAGATTATCATGCATCATCTTCAGTACCAAAACTGCAAGTAATAAATTAGAGCAGTTCAGTTTATTTATCACAGAGCATTGTCTTGATATGTAGCCATATCTGAGTCATGGCTCAAAGACCACTATTCTAATGTTAGTCACTTCTTCCCTGATTATAAATTCACATTTGATGCCAAGTCTGGTCTCAGCCTACGGGAGGAACTATATTAATGTAGAAATGTAACTTGAATGTATTTCTCATATCCCAGGCAAATTCTGTCTCTAATCATGGCTACTTATCAAACTCCACTCTAAAACCTCACACTATCTTTTGTGGCAAAGGTAACTTACCCCACATTCCCCAGTTACAAAATTCCAAAGCCTGATCAGTAACATAATTTCAAATGTCACACCAAATAAGCACCTTCATACCCTTGTGGACTTCATTTTCAGTTTAGTCTTGTGGGATAAACCTAGTCAGCAAAAGATAGAACAGAAAAAAAAAAATACCAGGACCCTCAAAACATGATATTACTGAATTACTGGGTAATCTCAAACTTCTGCAGTTTAGTTAACAAAATAAATAGGCCACACACATTTTCAAACTAATGCTAATATTAATAATAATAATACTCTGTACTACTTCTCATAACGGGTCTATATTATAACATCGAAGTTCTCTAATATCGAATGTTATAATAGCGAACCCGTAATGTGGAATGCTGAAAACAGTAAAGGTGCAGGACATCAAATTCTTTCCCAGGGAAAGAATTTGATGGGCCATTGCTGTCGCTTCGCTGTTTTCAGCGTTCAATATGTTGGAGCTTTACGGGTCGTGTTCAGGTAAGTGTGCGATTGTGTGTAGGTTAGGGTTAGGGGGGTGGGTTAGGTGAGTTAGGGTTAGGGAGTGGGTCAGGTAAGTGTGCGGTTGTGTGGACATTAGTGTTAGGGCATGGGTTCAGGGAATTGTGCGACTGTGTGTAGGTTAGGGTTAGGGGTGGGTTAGGTGAGTTAGGGTTAGGGCGCGGGTCAGTTAAGTGTGCGATTGTGTGTAGGTTAGGGCTAGATGGCGGGTTAGGTGAGTTAGGGTTAGGGCGTGGGTGAGTGTGCGATAGTGACAGACCTTAGGGTTAGGGTTGAGTTAAGGTAAGTGGATAGCTAGTACTGTATTTAAAGTTTAGTTTAGGTGTAGGATTTTAAGTGTATGTGTGCGGATGGCTGTTTTTTGTGTGTGTTTGTGCTGTGTGTATGTTTCTTGGAATAGCAAATGTTTTCCGTGGGAAAAAATTCACTATTCTGACTGTTTGATGTTTTCACACTTCGGTGTTTATGGTTCGATATAATAACATTCAATGTTAGAGAACTTCGATGTTATGATATAGACCCCTCATAACTGCCTCACATTAAGCTAACATTTCCACTATCTTCAGCCATCCTCCCTCTTTCAATGACTGCTGCCCATTCACTTTCACAATTCAGAACCTCACTATTCAATACCCTTCTAGACTAATATATTTTAAATGAAAAACATCAAACAGTGTCACTAAATCCGCATCCAGCTTTTGACAGGACACCCATACTTGCTGATGCAAACTCAGTCACTAATTACTTCACACAGCTTCAACTTACCATCCAAAACATTTGGATCACTTCAGCAACTAGACTATCCAAACAAAATAAAACAGACTGCCCAGCCAAGTAGCTTAGAACTTTAATAAAACTTTGGAATGAGCTATGAAAATCATAGAGTAATAACTCCACTCCCAATAACAGAAACCACTACTCTACCTTATGTAATGTTACTAAACTAGTAATCTACATGCACAAAACCAAGCACCTTACAACAAAATAAATCTTACTCCTGCACTCCCCAAAACAGTTCTGGCATGAGGTAAACAATTTGCTAGGCAGAGCGCCTCCAAAAGAAGCTTCACCACAAAACATAATACAGTGTTTATTTGGCATCTTGCCCTTTCCTTCTTTCTCAAATAATTCATTATCTTCCCAACTCCAACATCTACTCACACATCCAGATGCCCACCATGCCATAGACCCCAAATATATATTTTTGCTTCTACTTTACTATAATTACTGCAAACTAGATTGTAGATGATTTTTTCAGCTTCAATATATTCTCTGTGTTGGCAATATGGACCTTTACATATTTAGCCCTAGACACCAAGAAATAAAAAAGGATATTCCATCAAAACCTCCTTGAACTAGAAAATGATAGCTTACCACCAAAAAGCTGCTATTCAGCCCCCATGGCTGAAGAAAAAAATTATTATATCAGGAACAAAAGAGGTGTTAAAAATCTCCAACATTCCCCCTCAAAAACTGTTTGGAAACCCCATTGAAACCATCTCATCTGCCTTTCAATATCTCTGCCTCTGGCTAGATCAGGCCCTTACTCTCCACACATGTACTGAAAATAGCCATAAAGTCAACTACCTACTTTTCTGGACTCTAAATCTTTCTCATTTTTTCTCCTTCAATCAAAACTACAATAGGCAAAACAACACTTCTTGCACAACTAGAATATGGTCTTCCCCTATTTTCCACAACCTCAGACAGAAATGCTCCTAGACTGGAGACCATCTACAATGTCCCTAGATTGCAAACCATCTCCAATGAAATAATCCACTTCATGAATAACTCTCCTTGCCCAGAGTATCATTGCTTCACACTCTACAAAGCAAAATGGCTTCAGATTACTGGAAGAGGAAATCTTCTGTCAGGCTTACTACTGCATAAACTTCTGCATCAGGAAATCCTTTCAACACTTGCTGTGAGACTTATTCTACCACCACATATAACCTAAAGAGACAAATCTTCTCAGGCCCAACTGTCCAATCCCACACTATCAGGTTATATACAGTAGCAGTATCTCCAGTAGCAGCTTCTCTGCAAGCTCAAAAGCACAGCCAATCTATCTCTCCTTCATTTTTTTAAAATATCTGCCTATATTAAATTCAGACCCCACCTCAAGCAGTTTCTATATGAACAAAACAGATGCATGTCTTCAACAGTATAATTATTCACCTAACCGAAGCTCCTTCCTGCTATCCTGAACATCCTTTTTTCCAACTTCACTTCAACCTAAAAGTCACCTGTATTGTATATATGCATTTAATTGTTGTGTAACACAATTTGCACCACTATCAGCTTAGCCAATATTTATAATAACAATGCATTTCTGTAATGATATAATATGACATTCAGTTAAATGAGATGATGTATTGTAGTGCTAATTACTCTATCTGAAAAAATTCTTTCCCTAAGAATTTCTACATGTTTTACTATCTGTCTTCTGGTTGCAAAATGCAGCCCACGCTGAGTCTTCAGTTGGTAATTTCTGATCAGTGCTACCCTTGTAAACAAAATTAAAATAAATTAAAAAAAAAGGCAGAGCAGCTGGTATTCATAGAGAAAGAAGAGCAGAGGTGTAAATATTTAAGCCTTAAAGGTGTCATGAAGAAACAACCGCTGCTGTGTGAGAGGGACATGGACACATCAGTTATTCGAGCAGTCCTTAACCACTGTGGAGCAGGGAAGACATGACAGTAGATTTGTATTTTTTGGCTAAATGGATGTGATTAACAGATCCGAAGGATTTAGATACATCTGAAAAGACTGGCTCTGTTATTTGTCATGCATACATGACTATGTATGCACTGTTTGTGAGTTCAAGTAGGGCAGTGATGTTAGGCTTTGCTGAGACATTACTTGTAGCTCTACTGGTTTCTTTAGAAATGTTGTCAAAGGTGAGAGAATGACAATTGGCTTATGAGTTGAGGAAAATGCTTGTTGATCAGATGAGACAATTGTGTTTTGGGCTAGGAACAATATTTGAAATTTTTTACAACACAGGGACTATACCAGGAAATAAGGACTCACTGATTATGTGTTTCAGTGGGAAGGCAATGAATGTGCTTCATGCCCTTATGAATTTGGACTTTAACACATCTCAGCCTGAGCTGTCATCATTAACTATTTCACGACGCCATTTATTTTGGGCTGTAAAACATCTGAGAAGTTGTAATCTCTGAAGTAGAGAAAGTTATTTTCTGAATTATAATCAGTCTTATCTAAGAGATTTTTGGTATTCTGCTGGAAAATATATCAGCTTATCAGTATAGTTAGGAATAAAGAATCCCAGGATTGCAAGCATATGTCAGATGTTTCACTCTTCCATTTAAGCTGTTGATTTTTTTAGAATCCTTTCAGCATATCAAGGTGTAAGAAATGAAGTTGTTTGTTGAACTCTTTGCTGTTCTCAACAGTTGTTTGCAATGCTTGCAAATTAGACAGAACTGATAGTGAGGTGGTTTTGTATTTGAGTCAGGCTGCTTTGCACCTGGCAAAGACTTTATTGAAAGATGGTGCAGGTTTACTATTTACTCTTATCTTTTTGAGGACACAATACTTAATTTACAAAGGCAGCATAATATTCAGGAATTATTCCAGTGCCATGCTAGAGTTGTGCAGGAATGGAACACATGGCCAGTCCATGTATGCTAGTGTCTACTGAGGCTACATCATGACACTAGATGCTGTATGTAATAGATTTTTCTTGTGGATGTTGTTGCTTAGCTAAATAAAAGACTAAGACAATACTGTGGTCACTGAATTCAGGTGCACAAACAAAGTATCTGGCATCTTGGAAAATAGTTTGTAAAGAACGGGTCAGGAACACAATGATTTCTACTCATTTGGTTTATCATAATGGTTCAATGATTAAGCTGGCAAAGCCATGCTCAGACACAGTGGACTGGAAAGGTTCTTCAGTTTATTTTCCTACTCTAGACTGAAGCCATTCAAAAATGAGTTTAAAAGTATGCTTTTCATTTTCCTAGAAAGGTGTAACAGTGGAAAACACAATTAAACCATACGCAACCTGTTGTTTAAAAAAATTAATAATGCTGAGTTGGCAAAAAAAGCAGTCAGAGCATTTGGATATATTTTGACTTTGAGTTAACCTTATAACCCACAGTTTCATCTGTTGCTCTACACACAAATCATAAAGCATTAACCATCTGAAAGATGGAAAGGTCTCACCTTACCTTTGATTAAAAAAAAAAAGTGTTACATAAAAATAAAGACTTTTCTTAGACACTCTCAAGCTTTCCCACAAACTTTCTTGTTATTCCATGCCTGATAATGCAGGACTTCTTAGGTAGTAAGGCAAATAGTTTTCTGAAAAGTTATGAAATATGCTGTTTCCTGTTTATATACTGCATCTATGATTTAATGATATTTCACTGATGTCTGAAAGGAGATGGCTTTTGTTTTTAGGAAAGCTGTGAAATATGCTGGAATTTGCTTAGAAGTATTATTACTGTCTTACATATGACATTAATAACTTTTGGCATCAATCAGTTTTCTGTAAACTCCTTTTCACTCTACTGAGGGAAAAAATCACATTGTAATGTATAAGAGTACTGAAGTCAGCTAATTCTTGCCATGTCTGTTGCACAAGTGATATAAATATCACAGCTCTGACATTCATTTTATTACTTTTTTATAGCTTTCTTTGAAGACCCTTTCTTGTAAATTATTCTGCCACAAAGGCTTTTTTTCCTGAAAAGCAATCAACAGCTTTATAACTGAAAAAGCATTAGGTTGAATTTAACATGAATAATGGAGAGATCGTTTTCTGTGCTGAAGATAACGAAATGCAATAAAACATTTGTGCTTACTACAGATAAAGACATTATTTCACTTTTCTGAAAGTGTTTGTGTTGATAATTTTGTGTTCATTGAGTGACACTTCCCATCTAACAAAAACATAGTGGCAGCAGAAATGGCAATAAGGACAGTACTGACAGTAACTTTAGTACTGCTACCACCGCATTTCCAAGTGTTACCTATATTTCTTTCACTGTTCTCCAGCCACAATATATCTGCAGCTCAGAATTCTTATATACAGAAATTAAGGAATATTCTTCACTACATTTTAGTATCAGCCAATAGCTTGCTGAGATTTGGGAAGCTATGTACATAAGTTGTTAATTTGTTTATTGATTCCATCAGTGATAAAAAAATAAAACAAAAAAATACCAAAAGTATGTGATTTATACAGAACAAGGTATAGAAATCGACAGGGAGACAGACAGACAATTGCAAAGAAAGATAGATAGACAGATAGATCAACAAAGCAGAATATAAGTAATGAGTTTCATGAGGTAAAAGGATACTCATTACCTTTGGAGGTGGTCAGTAACCTCAAAGTAATGCCTTGGCAATGGCTTCTGATTCAGCTTTAAGAAAGTACACCATAAATAATGTCTTAAATAAAATAATAGGTTTATTTAATGCTTTTGTCTTACAATGAAGACTTCATCAAACTACAGAATAAATATCTAATTCATTATTGATAGTGGTAAACCAACAAACATTGGTTCTAGAAACAAAATCATTCACACCACAATAAAATTCTTAAAGCACTAAGATCTCAATCTAACTTTCATTTGTATTTTATCAGTTTAATTCACCTAGGCATAACTGAAAACCCTCTTTTATTTCTAAATAAAACTTCTCTTATTTCCAGCTTCTGTACATTTGACACAGATTATTCTAACTTTACTTCAGTTTGAGATTATATGTGCTCTTTTGAATGAACTACATCTTCCAGGCTAACCACACAACTTTTTAGATCCTTCCATGATTTCAACACATTAAAATAATAGATCTGTTTTTCCCTTTCCTAATCTTACAATTTACTGTTATTTTTTTCTTTTTCAATCATTTCAAATAGCCCTTGCCACATACACTGAAATTTTCTTTGTGGAAGACATTAATACCAATATCTGGTCTCTTGAATTAAATTATATAACCTGTGCATTCTTATTATAATCTTATCATTTTGTCTCCTGTTCTTTCTGCATGTGCACCCACTTTAGTCTAACCTAGAAACTAGTGTAGTGTTCTATCATACTCTTACATTGTATCTTTTCTTCTTCCTAAGTTTCCTAAAAAGTATCAAGCAGATCTGCAATACAAAAAAAAAAAAAATCAGATGTACTAAAAACAGTTAAAACGTGTGCTAGCTCTCTCGTAGCAATGATAAAAGGTATATAGGGTAACAACTGATCCTGTTTTCAACCACCTGCTTCAAAAACTTTCCAAAGCATTGATTTCAATGTTTTATTGAATTTTTCTAGTAGTCCCTCAGTGTAGGGACTGGAGACTAACATCTTCAACTGTGTGACTCTAAAACTTTAATATTACTGATGCAATCTTTATAACATGTAGAGCATACCATGCTTAGCAGATATTTCATTAGGGATCCTGTCGCTCTTCTTATGTGCATTAAGACGATGTTGAGGCTTGGGTGTTTGTTTAAGTAGTTTATCTTATACAAACACGTCAGGATGAATAAAAGAAAAATTAAACTTAAACTGTCTAAATAACTGACTGACTACATACTTGCATGCTCACTCAAAATGGCGCTCTTGCTTGCATATGCCTGGCACTTATATGCATGTGCAGACTCACTGGAAAGCTTCTTAAAGGTATATCACACACTACATCCTCCATCTTTACTGAGCTGTCTCATATAAACAATGACATTTCAACAGGCATGCAATTATACAGCTACTAATAAAGAAAAACAACAGTCATGTCCAGGTTGCCATGTATCTGGAATTAGGTTTTGAGATGTGACCTGAACTTGTGACATAATAGTTAACTGGGATTAGCAACAGGGACAGTGACTGGCGAATGTTTTGCTTGAGGAGTTTTAGGGATTTTCTCAGGAATGGGGATTGCTGACAGAATGTTCTCTGAAACAGAAACATTGGACAAGTCACTCTGAGAGCTAGAGTCTTTGCCACAGGCAAGATACTGCAACACTGGTTCGGACACTGGTAACAAATGCTTCCAATTTCATTTGAGTTCCCCTCCTTTTGATTCCACAATGTACAGTCTCGGCTCTTGACACAAACTTTTCACAAATCCGATGTGATCAAAAGCTTTTGACATCTGCAACCTCACTATCTCCACTTTTTTCAATGAACTGAGCAGTTTGATGGTTTTATCATAGTAAGACTTTTGGGACAAATGCTTTTCCATCAGCTGGTCTTTTACTGCTTTGTTGTTCATAGCACTTGGAACCAATAAATTACTGCTGATTGGCAGTGTGGTTCTGGTTTGTCTTGACATAAGTCTCAGGGCAGGTGAACCAACATGTTTATCACAAGGAATGTTTCTGAGATTTAACAAGTTTAGGAAACATCTGTATTGTCACATCTGGATTTGTCAAACAGCTGTTTTGCACTTTGAACTGCAAGTTCAGCCAGGCCTTTTGACTGAGGGTAATCAGGACTACTCATAATATGAACAAAGTCCCACTGTTCTGCAAATCTGTTGAACTACTGACTTGAAAACTGTGCACCATTGTAAGAAATAACTCTGTGCCATCTACCATGGACAGAAAAATGTCGCTTCAACTTAGTAATGACAGTACTGGAAGTTAGGTTGGGAAGTAGGTCAATCTCAAACCAGTTTGAATAAGAGTCTACTAACACCAAGTAATGTTGACCATTCCACTCAAAGATATCTGTAGCTACTGTTGACCAAGGTAGTTCAGGAATCTGGCTTAACTGAAGTGATTCTTTTTGTTGATGTTGCTTTGTACTATTACATACTGAACAAAATGAAAGTACTTTCTCGATATCTGTTGACATAGAAGGGCACAATGCCAGACGTCTCACCCTTCTTTTGGTAGGATCAGTTACTGGGTGGCCACGATGCAAGATCTGAATATACTCTTGTTGCAAGAACTTTGGAACAATCACTTTAGGACCGTTCATGATGATACCATTATCAGACTAAATCTCATCTCTGTATGGAAAATATGGTTGCACTTCTAATGGCAAACAAGATTGCTTTGAAGGCCATCCTCAACTGATAAAGAGATTTAGCTTCTGGAGAATTGGTTCTGAAGCTGTGTGGGTTCTAAGCTCATCAAGACACATGGAAGAAAAATTTCTCAGTGCCATGACCTCAAAATCAAGTTGATCATTGTTATGCTGTTCTGTGTTTTTTCTTGGTAATCTAGATAAAGTAACAGCAAAATAAAGATGGTTGCCTTTTATGTAAACAAGATTAAAATTGTACTTCTGCAATTTGAGCATCATGCATTGCAATCTAGCTGGAGCTGTATCCTTAGACTTTCTTAAAATAGTATCAAGAGGTTGGTGATCAGTTTCAATCTAGATAGGTTGCCCAGAATTATAATCATGAAACTTTGAACATGCAAACACAATTGCCAAAACTCTTTCTCAATCTGAACATACTTTATCTCAGTCTAGGTAAGAGTTCTTGATGCATAGGCTACTGGTCTATCCTCTTGAGGAATGAATGCACCTAGACCAAATTTAGAAGCATCACAGGACAGAGTAACTGGATTGTGAACATCATAGTAGCTGAGAGTTGGTGGGTTAGCAATTTTCTATTTCAGGACATCAAATACTCTTTGGTAATTTTCTGACTATGAACAAATTACATCTTTGCTTTCAGCTCTCTGACCGGTGCTGTAAGTTGAATTAAATTTGGAATGAACATGCCTAGGTAATTGACCATGCCAAGAAAATGTTGTGGGTCTTGAACATTGTCTGGAGCTGGCATCTCAAGAACTGCTGTTTGCATGGAAGGATCTGGTCATAAACCTGAACTGGTAAACAAGTGACCAACATAAGTAACTTCTTGCAGCCTGAATATGCACTTCTGAGGATTCAGCTTAAGATTCACTTCATGTGCTTTTTCCAGAACTTCTGTGAGGTTTCTGTCTTGTTCAACTTCACCATTATCTCCTACTAAAATAACATCTACTATAATAGCACAGGGATAGCCCAAAACAAATTTGCTCCATTGCATGCTGAAAGACTTCACTAGCAGAACTTTTTCCCAAATGGCATTCTCAGAAATCTGCATCTTCAAAGTGGTGTACCTAATGTGGTCAACAATGAAGGTTTTTGTTCAAGCAAAATTTGCCAAAATGAACTCTTGGCATCTAAGACAGAAACAAAAACAATAGTATTTGGCATGAGGTCAGCAACCTCTTCAATTGTGTGCATTGGATGATGAGGTATTTTTAATGTTTTTCTCAAATCTCTTGGCTCAGTGGATTTTTGAGGCCCTGGATTCTCCTGGTGAGGAGCCTCTGTGGTCTCTCCAGCTGCTGCATGTGCTTTGTGAGGTACATGCCGAATGGGGCATTGCACTCAATAATGGACCTTATAAGAGATTAATATAGGGATATTATGACCTCCTTGTCCCTGGATGAGATACCCTTACTTATGAGGTGGGCCATGTCGAACGCTTTCCATACAATGGAAGCAACATGGTGGTCAAAAGTCAGGCTGCTATCGATTTGGGTGCCCAAATCACTCATGACTGACTGCGTGGTTAGAACATTGTTATTAATGTGATAACTTGTGGGGACATCTCTCTCCCCAAAGGGGATGATGATGCATTTTTTGTATTCAGCTTGAGGCCATGTTATTTATTTATTTATTTATTTATTTATTTATTTATTTATTTGTTTATGTATTTATTTTACATTTGTTTGTCTGACTGGACAGACCTGTCTGTTTTCAGCGGAGGCCTGGGTAGAAAAGCTCCAGAACAATTGCTAACATACTGTACATAAAGTACTTACATGAGCACTGTGGTTGACACATACACTTATAAAATATAGCAGATAATAACATATGATTGCATAAGATATTTACAAAAGCATAGTGGTTTAGACATAGAATTAAAAGTATAGCAGGTAGTAACATATGATTGTTGTTCATACAGTATGTTTTGTAGTGATAATCTTGAAGATGACCTGAAGATAAGACAAGAAAGGAAAAACTAAAAAAAAAAAAAATACTAGCCAGATAATCTTGAATATGTAATGAAGAAAAGAGAAGAAAGGAAAAACTAAAAATACTAGCCAGTTTGTCAAAGGAAGAGAATATAGAACCGCTCATATGAGGTTCATTGACATTTTAAGAGAAAGCTTTTCAACTTAGTCAAGGGAAGAGTTAGTGGGTATAGATGGGACAGTAGGGAGTAGGCAGCAGTGAGGTGGTAACTAACATGTGATAATATATAGTGCATCTGTGGGAGTTTTAAAGAAGTGGTTGGATAGTGGGTAGGGGACAGGTGTTAGAATATGTTAGCCAGGTGCTAGGCAGTTGTATGTCCAGGAGTTGTTTATGTGGGAAATAAGCTGTTTTTTTTTGAAGATGGTTTTGTTAGTTTGTGCCCTGATTTGTAGTGGTAGGGAGTTCCAAGTCTTGGCAATGTTGCTAGAATACAGGGAGTCACCAGGGCGGTAATTGCTTTTAGTGACTGCTATTAGTGCCTTGTTAGTGGATATAAGTTCTTGGTTATTGGAGTAAAGGGTGATCAGGTCTTGTAAGGTTGGAGTTTTTTTCAGGTTGATGCAGTACATGGTGAGCTAGAAGAAGTTGTTTTAGAGCTAAGGTGTTAGGGAGTTCAGCCAAGAAAGCTGTTTTAGGGTTTGACAGTGGTGGGTGCCCCAGAAGGAGTTTGTGGTGAATTTTGCTATTTTGTTGTAGCATACTGATAGCTTGTTTAAATCATTCTTGTTTAGATTAATTAGGACAGGAGAAGCATATGGTAAGGTAGAGAGAAGATGGGTATGAGCTAGGGTAACTTTACTGTTGCTGGTTAAGAAGTTTTTATATCTGTAAAGAGTATCTAGTTTCTTGTTGATTTGGTTATTGTATGAGCTATGTATTTGTCAAATTTCATATTATTGTTAAAAATGACCCCTAGTAATTTGGTTTGTGTGACAGGGGAGATAAGGGGTATTATCTGATGCACAAAAAGAGAACGGGGGAGTAGGTACTGCTGCTTTAGAAGGATCTAGTTGGGTCTTTTTAGGATTTAGCATTAGCTGGGAGTTTGTTAGCTAGTTTTCAATGGATGTAAAGGCTTCTTGGGTCTTGATGTGAAGTTGTTGAATTCAGATATTGTTTCAAACATCTTCGTAATTATTTCAAATATTTTTTATCAATATATCTCAGCTTTGAATATTTCATTTAATAAGAAATTCATTTTGAGTATTCTGAATGCTTCATTTTATATTTGTATTAAAATAAATCATTTAAGCAAGTTTTAGTACCTGGAATTTGTTTCTGACCTGTTTTGTGAGTCATTTGAGCAGTAGGGATGATCCGCTGCTGTATATTTCTCCAACGTAAACAGGTTGTCTCATGGCTGCAACTCTGGATCCCATTCTGATACCATGTCACTCTTCTTATGTACTATGTATTATTGGAGCTTTTCTCCCCGGGCCTCCACTGAAAACGGGCTCTTTGAGCCCAGTGGACCTCCCCGGAAATAAATAAATAAATTATGTGCATTAAGAAGATGTTGAGGCTTGGGTGTTCATTTAAATAGTTTATTGTATACAAATACATCAAGATGAATAACAGGAACATTAATCTTAAATGAACTATCTAACTGACTGACTACATACTTGCATGCTCACACTTTTGCTTGCACATTCTTAAATGAACTATCTAACTGACTGACTACATACTTGCATGCTCACACTTTTGCTTGCACATTCTTAAATGAACTATCTAACTGACTGACTACATACTTGCATGCTCACACTTTTGCTTGCACATTCTTAAATGAACTATCTAACTGACTGACTACATACTTGCATGCTCACACTTTTGCTTGCACATTCTTAGTATTTATATGCATGTGCTGACTCCCTGGAAAGCTTCTTAAAAGTATATCACACACACTGATCTACAGTACCCACTCTAGACAATAACAGTAGCAGTACTCTAAGAGAATGCCCTTAGTATTGCATTTACATAAATGCACTATTTCTGGAAACTTTGTAATGTAGTCTGATATTATTAGTATGTAATGGGACCTCTTGCCAGGTTCTGCTAGTGGCTCCACAATGTCTATTACAATATGTTCAAATGGCACCTCTGCAACAGCCATTGGGATCAACAGACTTTTACATCAAGGACTAAGTACATTTTTCTTCACATTCTGGGCAAGAGCCCCATAGCACTCTCTCTCTTTCATTATATCTGGCTAATAATCTGTTGCTATACAAAACTACCTATTAATCCCTCAACTCACTATAGCCATCTATTAAATGTTAATCTAAACTATGCATAAATTTATGCTTAATTACTAAGTAATTACTAATATGTAATGCTAATATGTAATGAACTGCATACAGTAATAATAAATAAAAATAAAACCTTACTAGTTTCCTTGCCTTTGTTTCATTAACCCATAACACAGGTCTATGGTCTAGTATTATTACTAGGGTTCCATAAGTTTTTTTTTTTTCACTAGCAATTGATGTAGAATTCTCTCTCAGTCTTTACTCTTATATAAGAGGCCATCTTTTTACTTGAAAACAGGGTACAAGCTAATGTGGACATCTTGTTTATTATCTTCTACTTTAACATTGGTTATAATTTCTCTTGCCCAACTTACAATATCATTGTCCCATTGTGCATGCGTGTGTTTTAGGTTTACGTGGCCTTCCTGCAAGTCCATTAATAAAGAGTTGCTTTTTCACTAGATTGCATTGAGGTCAAAAGCATAGCTTCCTCTTCCAAAAGCTCTAGCACTGCAGCTTCTTTATCTTTCCCTATAATGGATAGTTCTAGAAATAAATTTCATTTTACTTTAAATGTTCAACTGTCTCTACAAACCTTTTGAGATTTGCTTGTTTCTACTACTTTCTGCTCCACTGGGATAGAAATAGGTTTAGAAAACTGCATTTTAGTAACTGTCGTTCTATTACACTTTACTATAAGTTCATAAGTGCAAAACACTGCTCAGGCCAAACGGCCATCAAGAAACACTAATACCATAATGTTTAGTTCATAAACTTTCCCACAAGACCAGTTGCCCAGATATTTTTAAAATATCAGTCCTTTCTGTTTGGTGAATTTCAATTGGTATGTTATTTCATAAAATGACCATTCAGTTAGTTATATGTGTATATCAGTGTTTTGCATTGTCTGCATTGATTTTAAATGTCATTTTATTGTGTCTGAAATTTTTACTAAATGTATATATTTCCATTTAAAAATAAATTTTAATACCAGATCACTGAAAGTTTTGTTGACAACTATTAATTTCCCTCTTATGTATCTGTAACATATTGAAAAAAAATGTTCAGTAGTATTTATCTATTCTTGTAAATAAGGGACTTAGTTGATCAAATTCTTTTAGTAATCCTTTTGTGCACTGCTTCTAACTTTTCCAGTTGTCCCTGGCTATAAGTACAAAACATATTATTATATTCAAAAACAGTGCTAATTCAAGTCTTGTATGCTATTAGCAGATTTCCTTCATCTGTTTTAGAGAGCTTTTTTAATAAGTAACCTATCTGATTTGAAGTCTTAGTGCAAACAATATTAACGGGTGTACTAAAAGATAACTTAGATGTCAGACTAATCCCTAGATCTTTATATTGATTAACTTCAGTTAGAGATTTTGCAGACAGATATATATGGATTTTAGGTATTGTTAATGAAGTACAAAACATTAGATTGATCACGATTAAACTTCATTCCCATTTCAAATGCCCATCACTGGGGATTTTTCTTTTTTCCACTGTACTGTGATCTTGGAGTTGGTATGCATAGTAATGGGGGTGTGGGGGGCAAGGTCCCCCACATTGGGTGTTGGAAGTGAAACCTCCCATTTTGCAGGTTTTAAATTTTGTTGTATTTGTTCTGGTCAGTAGCTGGCTTGCTAGTTTTTTCCCTAGGAAATGTTTGTCTGAATGGTCTATTGAGCTTTTGCTGACTGAGTTTGATTAGAGATTTTCTAAATTAAACCTTCGACGAAAATATATAGACACTCTCCACCACACACACATTCTTATACTGAATGCACATCCATGCTGTTGTTTTACTTCTTTCATATTAGGAATATCAACTTTCCATACTGTGTTTATGAATTCTCCAACTCCCACATTTCCAAAATGTTTTATAATGAGGAAAATCTTTTCCTAATGTAACATCTTGAGTCAAGTCAGAGGCTACAGCTTCAGGAGTCAAGGATTTTCTTAGGACTGTTTAAATTGTTGTATGTTTGAGACAGCATTTCCCTTTAACAGCATGAATGCATGTTACCTCCACATTTTCTTTGTTGCTAATCTTATGCTTAAATACCACTGGACCCTAGACAATGGTAATTCTACTGCTAGAGTTTAATACATCATGAAATTGTCTCCCTTTCAAAATACAGTGGATTCCACCAGGTTTTAACAAAGATACATAATGCAGACTTAATTGTTCTAGATGTTATCTTATGACATTCCATAGAAATGCCTTTATTTGTAGCATTTCTTTTACTAGCATTTAAATAGAACTAGTGGAACAGCATCTGGCTTGGTGACCACCTCCCCCCATCATTGAAACAAACACATTACATGCTGTTTTTTTGTTTCACAGAAAATTGTATATTTCTTACTTTAGCCTTAAAGATACCAAGCTAGATCTAATAGTACTGGGGTAACACAACTTTAAGAACAGAAATTTCAAGCATGCCTAAACATTCTACCAATACATTCAGCTCCATATGAACTGCAGAAGGAGGCAATGTTGTGTTCATTACTGGTGCTGAAAAGAATACTCATTGCAAACATCATACACTGAAACAATACTAATTTCATGAATTTTAATTATGAACTGACTTAAAATGGTGTTGTTTTCTATCAAGGAATTAGAAACCCTAAATATTTAGATACATTAAAAATGAAAGCATTTGTGTTGCTCAAAGCAGGCAGTTCAGTTTTAAATAAAAGTATAATCAACTAATATGTATTCTACCAAAGTTATTAACTTGTCAGAGTTCTTGAGATTACATTGCACAATACACATTTAAATCTTTCTTCTATTGGAATTTCTATCATGTTCATATTATCTTTATTACCAGATTCTAATCATAAGTTTAAAATATTCTTCAGTTCATGTAACTGAGTGGTTGCCAGTTTGTGAGTATTGATAGTCCATTTGCAGAATTTTATGTTTTATACATCAGTAGGTATTATTTTTATTTTGTTTTATTTTATTTATTTATTTTTACAATTTAGTAATCAGGTATGTAAGGTGGGCAATTGAACCTTTTCAGTCATTATCCATGTGCAGTAGTGCAATTACACTAATTGCCCAAGTACTAGGAGTAAAGATTAAAAGCAAGTTACCAATATATAGCAGGTACAACAAAGAATGTAACTACATTAGCAATAAGATTTGGTAGTACAAAATTTGAAAATTCAAAATTTTAATAAGCTTTATGATTTCACAAAAAAAAGAAAAAAAGATAATGTAGAAAGAACAGGAAAATGTCCCTCTGATGCTTTGACTGCTTCTAAGGAATACATTTCTGGCCTGATTTGGTGTACTTTTTTTGAGGAGTGGACAACAGAAAAGTTTAAGAATTTTAAATAGCAATGCACGTAGGAGATATATGGCTGAGTAAGTAATGGGGAGCCAAAGGGCTTTTCATATAAGATGCAATGAACTGCAAGAAAGACAAACCTAAATATATTGTTTCAGTAATTTTAATATTGTGTGTGTTATGTGCTATGTGAGGAGCTATAATTGGCAAGACATAGTCATCCTTGGAAATCAGAACATTTATGGCTAATGCAATGTACAATATGAATGAGTGGAGATTTAGAATTAGGTGATATAGTTTTAGTTGTACTAAGACTTTGTTGGGTATATTGTCTGTATGCATACTGAGATCGAGGGAGGGGTCAAGAATTATACCAAGATATTTTGTTGCTTTACATTAGGTTAGTATTTTTTGAAGGTCTATTAAGATTATGGGAGATAGTGTTGCAAGTTTGTTTGTGATGGAGATGAGCATGACATTTTGTAGTTTATTATCATGAAGCTATATGTAAAGTTCAGACAATTAAGACAGTGTAGCTTGTTATACTATTTGGCAGAATTTGTAGGCTTTTTGAAATAGAATGTCACTACTGTACATAATTATTTTAGGGTTACATCGGTCATGCAGAATGCCACTAATAAAAGGAAAAAAAATAACAGAGGTCTAAGGATGGAGCATTGATGAACTCTGGTCTTGTGCATCTAATTCTGATAGGGAGTGATTGCCTCAAATTTAAAACAATATATCCTGCAAGAAATTTTTAAACCTCAGTATAGTGTTTTCACCAATGTTCAGTTACTGGAGTTTTTAAAGTAACCGAAAATGGTTTACTGTTTCACATGTGAGTGCCATGTCTAGGAAGATGCCAGCAGTAAGAAAGCTATCATCAACATTGCTGTAAATGAAATCTGTAGCTAATAGCAAGGTGGCTTGTGTAATGCTGGAGTCCCTAAAGCCATGATGTTGATCAGAAAGTATCCCATAATTATTAACATATTTGAACAGTTGTTGGTAAATTAGTTTTTCAAATATTTTAGTAATGGGACAGATATTTCAAATAGGTTTATAATCTTTAAAATGAAACAGAGAGTTGACTTTAGGAGGGGGAATAATTATAACATACCTGAAGGCAATATAAAAATAAATAGTGATTTACTAAAATATTAAAAGTATCATAATTTCCTTTTTGCTGCCAGTTTTAGAAATGTGGTTAACATTTGCTGAATTTTGCACTTGAGGAGTTTAGTTTAGAGATTAGGGGCTTAGTCTGTTTTTCTGTTATGGCAGGATAAGATGCTGAAAGATAGGGAGAGGAGGAGGGTACTAGTATTTTGAGAAGGGTGAGGAGGGAATGAGTCAGTAATCTTGTGTACAATGGACAGTAGATATATTCTAAAATAAGTAGCAAATAAATTTGGGTGAACTAATGGGTTCTTGTTATGCTTAGAGATGTTTGACAGATTTCAAATTAGTTGTTCTAATTCCATCCAGAAAAGCATAGGTTTGGATGTTAAGACATTTTGCTTTTGTCTTAGGTATGAGGCTTTGGCTACATTAATGTATATTCTGGTAGTTTTCCTTAATTCTGGGTATTGTTGATGCAGGTTTTGATTTGCCAGGTTCTGTTTCCAGCTTTTCCAAGCACTGTCCCTTTGCTAGTTTTATTTTTAATATCAGATGTAAGCCAGTGTCATTTCTGCCCTCTGGGTTTATGCGTTATAATGGAAAATAGAGATTCTTGAAAATATGAATGGACATTGAAAAAGCAGCTCAGTGTGA
>NC_056737.1:1758395722-1758415722 GCF_019279795.1 Protopterus annectens | reverse complement strand
TTTTTCATCAAATAGTTTATAGATTGACATGTTAATAATAATGATTAATTAGTTGATTGTGGTTTATATTATATTTATAATATATGGTATATTTATTTATGTATTTAATTAATTGTGCATTTTAAGGCAGTATGGGATTTTCATGTTTCGTTTTATGTTTTATGGTGCTTTTATACAAAGAAAGATTATCACTTGTATTTATTTTATATATATATATATATATATATATATATATATATATTATTTCTATGCTATATGTCTTATTTATTTGTAGTAGCTATATAAATGCACAGCTAACCTTGTGATTTTTAAATAACCCCATTGACTCTATTTAAATGAATTGTATTTAGTTTCACATCAATGTGATGCAGTAGTGAATGTTTAATGGATGATTAATGATGTTTTAATAGGTTTGCCGGCTTAATTGATGTTTAATTGATGTTAATTGAATTAGAAGGAGTATATGTATAGTATGTATTTTGAATGGTTTAGTGAAATCTGAAGAAGCGTGCCTTGGTAGCACGTGAAAGCGCTTATTCATCTGCAATAAATTTCGTTTTATGTTTCATTTTGTGGTGGTCCTATCCTGTTTCTTCCTGATATATATATATATATATATATATATATATATATATATATATATATATATATATATATATATATATATGTGTGTGTATATATATATATATATATATATATATATATATATATATATATATATGGGAACACTTCACATAATCGACTATTGAAATCTCAATTTCATATGGTCGAGACCATATGATCGAGATTTTAATAAATCGAATGTGTGTAGTGTTTAGAAATAAGACTTTACTTACCTTAATACATTACGTGCACACAGAGGCAAGTAGTGTTGTACACCTTGTGTGTACATAATGTTTTATTTGTTTTGTGGTGTTGGCAGGAAGTGAGAAATCTCCGTTTTGCTTCATACAGCAAGACGGGAGGTTTCCCATCTCCCCACTGTAGCGCGATCTTGGAGTTGGTATATTTAAGTAGGGGGGTGCAGGGGGGTGAAGCCCCCCTGCAAAAGCGAAGTTTGTGTTTTTTTTTTTTTATGGTTTCCCTTCAGAAGTTCGAGTTTCCGAAACTCGAGCTTTTGGTTTCAGTTATTTGCAGTTCGAGATTTTAGAAATTTGATCTTCTGAAGTGAATCCATATATATATATATATATATATATATATATATATATATATTTAAATAATATGTTTTTATTTTTTTATTTATTTACATTTTTTGCTTATATACATTCCTCTGCATCTCCTTCAGGCAAAAGTGATCTCCGGATTATAAGCACTTAAATAAAGACTTGTACGGGAGAACACTATTTCCTTTCTAATTAACTAACATGATGGGTAACTGAAAAGATAGTAATACTTGAAACTAAAGATAATTACTATAGATGTACTGTCATAAGTAGGATTAAAGACATTAGACACTACTGTTCTAAATTTACAAGATTAAGTCAAGAGTGAGTGCAGTTCATTCATTTTCCATGCCTTGCTAAAGCATTTAACAGCATAAAGGCTGATGAAATATTAATGGCTTTCTTTTTGGTTTGAAGCACTTATCATAAACATGTTAGTAGCTTCTGAAATTGAATTCCTTCCTAGAAAGTTTCATACTTTTATTACAGAAAAGGAAGGCTTGAGTGGTGTTGAAAAATATGATTTTGTCATTAGTAGTCCTGTGACCAACATCAAAGGCCTTTATATATTTATTGTTGCCATATGTGAGAAATAAAACTGATGCTAAAAAATGTTCACAGAGATTGTTTTCAATTTATTAGCTCAATTCTCATTTGTGTATTATATGTTATGCTATTTTTTTACTTCTTTATTAAAGAAAAAGGGAAATGACATACTTTGAATTAAGTATTTTGTGTGCAATTAGACATAAGACTACATATTAACAAATATTGCATTTATCATTTAAAGTTAATTACCTAATTTTGATATTCCAAAATTTGCTATTAGACTGTAAACTGATGAGATTGCACCCTGACCACACAATGTAAAACTGACTTTTCTCTGTCTAGCTATCTACCTATCTATCTATCTATCTATCTATCTATCTATCTATCTATCTATCTATCTATCTATCTATCTGTCTATCTATCTATCTATACAGTGATGCATGACAGAGATATTGAGCCATATGTAGCATCTTTCCAAACTCCCATTTCTAATTCTCCCTCCCATCTCATTTCACATCGATGAGAATAACCTGCAAAGATATCCACTTCTAATCTCTGTAACATACATAAGGGACAGATTAATGGTTTTACTCACTAATAGCCTCATCAATAAATGTCAAAGATCACTCCTCAAAGAATGCATTAGCCTAGGACAATATACCTGCTGTTTCATGTTTTTAGTTTATTGAATTTCCCTGAACATTTTGACAGAGGTTGTAAATAACCGAAGCTGTTTCTTATAAAGAGTTGTCTGAAAGTGGAAAAGTCTCTCTGCTACAACATGAATTTCATACCTGGCTTTTTATAGTATAAAGCACATTGCCCATTTTGGTACCCTTCATGAGTATCCATGCAGTCACTGGGTGAGGGAGAAGCTATCAGAATGTTAGCAGAGATACCAAATAAGTGACATATATCATGGTTGCCAAGGGAGGGCTGTGGGAATACCATCAGGGTGGTGACTTTGGTTCAAAAGGGCAAATCCCAGTGTATCAATGTTCCTAGTATAGCTAGAAGAAGATCAGCGCAAAGATAATGCTATATTTAACTTCTGAGCAGACAAATAAATAGTTGATGTTTTGGAAAATGTGATTTAAAGAGAAAACTAAAAATGGGTTTACCATTACTTAGCTACAGTTGAGGTGTCACTGCACGGAGCACAGCGCAGTACATGACAACACTATAAACTCCACTTTAGAGAATAAAAGAAGCAAGACAACTATTACAAGGCACTGAGAAAGTGGCAGCAATTAACCTTCTGTCACAAGAATTACTACTACTGTTTCCAAGATGGCCCCCACAACATCTGGCTAAACAAGCTCTTTTTAATATAGGTAAAATGTGATGCAGTTTTCATTTAAATCCTGCACAAACAGTTGCAACAGCAATAAAGAGTAGAACAGTCAAATGCAATTTTTTTTTTGCTTTCCTTATGTAAATCGAATTGAACCAGTCATCAAATTAGGTGGAAACATACCTCAATCCAAGTGCACACAAGTGCAGCTTCAGAGTAGCCCAATCAGAAGAACAACAGTAGAATGCACAATTGAGCTAAACTAGCACATTAGAATACAACTGAAACAAGTGAATCATCAAGCATAAAAAAAAATAAATAAATAAATGGTGCTCACTTAGAAAATGGCAGCAATTGACATTCTCTTGCAAGAACAACTACTGCTGTTTCCAAGATTGCCCTGGATACTCTGTCTAAACAATTGTTTTTTTAGAAATGGAAAAAATGTAATTGAATTTCTGTTTAATTGTTCCAAAAACAGTTACAGCAACAATAGATGGTAAATGAAATTAATAGATGCATTTTGCTTTCCTTATATAAATAGACATGAGCAAATTATCAAGTGGGTTGAGGGTCTCAATACAATGCACAAGAAACACCGCTTCATAGAAACACAGCCAAAAGGACTGCAGTGAAGTATATGTGTTTGCTATGAATAGCACTTTAAGAAACAAAAGAAACAAGAGAGCTAGTCAGCAAACAACTCCATTAGCGACAATGGTGTTTATGTACTTATGTCAGCAGTTAACATTGTCTCAGAAGAATAATTACTACTGTTCCCATGATGTCCCCCAACATCTGACTAAACAATTTGCTTTTATTGCAGGAAATACAAAGTACTGCAGCTTCCTTTGAAATGTTTCAAAAACAGTTACAGCAACAATTAATTGTAAACAAAATAAAGTGCTATACGTATTTCACTTCCCTTTTGTAGAAATACTCAAGCAAATCATCATATTAGTTTGACATATTCCAGTTCTTTCTTATTTTTCATATTTAATCATATATGTGACTAGGGTTCCCTTGTCCATATGCATCTGCAAATGTGGCCACCAACATACTTCTTTTGAACTGGTTCATGTTACATATATCAAAATGTGAGTCTGAAATATGACTTGCTTTCCCAGGTGTAATTAGCACTGTACTATGCTATACACTTAAAATGTGTATAATTTAATTAATACGTAAATATAAGCATCAATCTGACCATGTGTTCAACAGTTCTTTGAAGCTATTCTAGACAAATACTTTTACAACACACCTTGGGTTTTAGATGAAAAAATAATGATGGGAAAACTTCAAGTTTCTGAAATAAGATTTATTTATTTTATGCAAGAGCCTTGGAACATCCTGCTGATATATGTTTCTGTACATGAAAAAGGAGAGATTTATCCATTTTAAATACACATTTTATTAAACATTTTCAAACTGATAAGTCACAAATAACAATAAATCATATCAGCCTATAAAAATAATGAAAGAAATATAGAACACATCTTACAAGAAAATTACATTTTAAATATTTCATAAATGTTTATATACATTACACATTTTGTATCTGCATTAACACAAGTATTTATGAGATTATTTTAATTGTAAAACTATTGACAGCTATATTTACGCTGGCATGCTGAGGAGACCAGTGCAGCTTATATAATCAAAGGAACTTTGTTCTGTTTAGGCTTCAGTGTATTTTTTTCTTCTTTCTGACCACTTACCACTCAAGAAAAGATAGCCCCTTGTTAACATGTTGCTGTCTTGTCCCATCTGATTCTGAAAGTTTTGCCATGCTTATCAAGGCTGTTATTAACTTATAAAATATTGTATCAGTGCTGGATCCTCCTGCTTCCATTTGCCAGTGATGACATTTTCATCCATCAGTAAAACTGGTGCCAGTAACACACACTCATCCATCATGCAGTTCCCTGTCTACTGGAGCTCCTAAAAGTAGCACCAAAGAAGATTATTCAGTCTTACATATCTGCAAGACAAGCAAGAGTGATTGCAGTTGGACTTTATATTTTCTATTACTGTATATTCCCCAAAAATTATGTACCCACTTCCTTGGGAGATCTTCATTACCTCAACAAACTTGAAAACATGCTGAAGTCCAATTGAATTGTAAAAGTATTTTTGTAAACTTTTCCAGTTGAAAGTTCTAACCTATTGTGAATGAGTTGCATGTGAATGGTCTAGTTACACCCTTCAAAATAAGACTGGACTTTGGCACTTCTTTAAAGTTCTACTTGACCTTTCTTCAAATGGAGCCCTCAGTGGTGCTCTAATAAAACTTAACTGCTTATAATGTGCTTAGCATGCTAAATATTTGCCAGCCAACCTCATACCTCATGTACAAATTTGCTCTACTGATCCATCTCCTGTCCCATGGCAATCTCCCAAACTGCCAATTGAAATATTTTCCTCAGATATGTATAAGCTAAGCAATCTTATGACCTCAGTACAAACTACTGGTGATCTTATGCCCATGCTATCTATGATGCTGCACATTGCAGTTGAAACCAGTATTTAACTTGCAGGTATCTTTTGGATCAGTCCTAATGTGTTCTAATCCATCTATTGCTTACAGGAGACTGTTACATTCTAAATTTTCAAGTTTCCATAGTCCGTTTAAAAAACTCTAATATGACACCATATATCTTAAGGGGTCCTGACCCTTTTTTAACCAAAGATGGTATTTGTATCCTGCCACTCTAGACTCTTTAACCCACAACTTTTCCTTTTGGGGTCTACTTTCTGAACATGTCATTTACAAAAAAAAAAAATCTTACCCTTACAGCTCAGCAATATGAATATAGTTTAGGAAATCCCAAACAGCTGGTCCCTCTGGCATTATGAGCTTTACACATAAAACTTTGAATAAGGTTTATCATTATTCATCACTAACATAACTAATATTTCATGCCCAAAAAAGAAGCTTTCTCAAAAAAAAGGAGTATGGTATACAAGGCCAAAGATGAAAATAAAATTTGAATGGCAGTGCCCATCTGGTTTATATCTAATATCTGCCACTTTTACTTATTAATTAGATGGTTTCACTTTTCCTTTAACTTACTGTAAGACATTCTTACTATCTCTGTCAAGGAAAACAGTATGCAAACCCCAAAATACCTCTTGAAAGCCTTTCCCACAGGTAGAGAAATTGGTCTCCTACACTTTGTTTTCAAACAAATTTTGCTATATCTGTATGGGATATCAAATTCTCTTAGCAAGTCAAGTAACTTAACTGTTTGCTTCTTTGAATCAAGCAAATACAGCAAAAATTCATCTGCATAAAATATTTTTCTTCTTGCTACCACATTTAAATCCTCTAACTTCAGATTCAGATGTTTCCAGTACAAAACAAAGAGACAGGGTGAGATTGGACAATCTTAACTTGTACTCTGAAACAACGACAAGAGATGAACAGCCCAGCATTTGCCTTTACATTGGCCTATGCTTCCTGATAACAGTTATTTAGCAATGCAATAAACCGATCCAAAAACCCCAACACATTTAACATTCAAAATAAATAGTCCCAATTTACCCTGACAAATACTTTCTAAATATCCATGTTGGACACAAGTAGTTATAAAATCTGGCTTTTGCATCAAAAACAGCATTTTTACAGTATTATGAATTACCTGTCTACTGAGTACAAAACTACATTGGTGAGAATGACTCATGAAGGCAAGTGACAGAGCCAATCTATGAGACAGAAGTGATATAATTATTTTTGTCTCCCAAATATGCAACAAAATATAGAAGATTTAAGATCATTGCCTGGAAGTGTTTACATAGGTACTTTCATACCCCAAACAGGCAAGAAAGAATTTTTTCCTCAGGCAGACAGCAAATGTTGGAGGTGTGACGGTGAAGAAAGAGGTAAATGGGAACACATTTTTTTTGGGAGTGTAATGAGTTGGTGGACATTAAAGATTCCCTGCAGTCTGCACTGTCAGAGATGTTGTTGAGCAAATTGGAGTAACTAGGGAAATTATATTTTTGAGTTATGATACAGAATCAGAATTGTCTAAACTTAGTAAGGTCTTGCTAAGTATAATTATGATGGCTGCCAAAAAAAGCAGTTATTAGAAAATGTAACTCAAAGTCTAAACCAACTTTACAAGAAGCAACAAAGATAGTAACAGAGATAAAACAACTGGAACTGGGATTTTTGGAAAAGGGTAGGAGCAAATTACATAGGAAAAAATGGGAAATGTGAGATCAATACATGCAGAGGAAGAACAAGGTTTAAAAGAAGGCAGTATTTGAATGAGCTCTGTAATAATGGTCGACTGACAATGACTGGATATGTTAAAAGTGATGTATAATGTTTGCAGTTACAGTTGTGTTGGCACTGTTTGTAAGGTATAATATTTGCAAATGAAATTGCATTATTATGGTTTATTTTCATTTATTTAAATGCAAGATTGCCTATGTCATACATGAAAATTTATTAAATATGCTTTATGTTTAAAAAAAAAAGAAATGATGCAATTATTTTGAAGTCCTGGTTGAGGACCAAACCAGCTTTATATACATTTAGACAAAGACATTTCTCCTCCTTTGACATTGCAGAAGATGTTACATCCATCCATGACAGCAACACCTCTAAGGCCGGAAAAAATCCCTCATAATTATTCCTGCCAGCTTTAAAAGTATCTGCTCTACCACTTCAGGTATAGTTTCAGCATCAGATTATCCATATCAGTGGACCTCTCTCAAGCGAATCATGCTAATACCTTCCTTAACTCCTTCATCTTGATCAGTCAGTCGATGCCTTAATTCATTCTGGTATCATTCCTAGTAAAGCAAAATTCTGTAAAAAAAGCTTCCTAAATTGCATTCCAAAAACCCAGATGTAGTATGCATCGCCTAAAGCTTTAAGAAATAACCTTAGAAAACTGAATATTTGATGCATATTGATAGTTCTGCTTTCTTGTTTGTTCCTTATTTATCGAATCACAGAATTTGGCCTAAGTAGTTTAAATGAATTGCTGAAGATGCCAGCATTCTCTAGAAATACATCTGGTACAAAGTCAGTTATCTGTAGTCCATGTCCAAATCTAACAATATTATCTTTACTTGTTCTTTCTCAATATCTTCATCTAAAGACTCTAGTTCTATTTTTCAGTTTTTATTTCACTTCTAGCCAAAATAGCCATTCAATTACTGTTAAATTACCATATCTTTCAATACTATTTACATAACTTTTAACTGGTTGCTCTTTGTTCTTTTGATGGTTTCTCAACAAGATAACTTTTTTCTCACCTACTTCAGAATTACTGTTTATGCATTGCAGGATGCTTGCACCAACCATTTCTGAAAGTAGAATACACCACCAGTGGTGTTCCTAACATGCCAACATCTCTATTTTGGCTATGTCTAAAGCCAGAACTGTTAATAATGGAGAATGATCCAAAAGCATTATTGGTAATGTTTCTATTGATTGGCAGTCTTCCAGAAAAAAAATAAGGCTATTGTGTCTGTCTGGAGAATCTAGACCATGCTTCAGAATAATATGTAAGTTGGTAATTTATGAGATTTGCTTGGGGAATAAGATTCATTAGACATATCATTGCAAGAACTGATTTAAAAATTGGTCACTCCTTGAAATTTTGAGAGGCCTTGGTTCACTATCAACATCTCAAATTGATATTGTAAAGTTCCAGTTCTCCACAAATAAATTTTTCCCTTCATTGACACAGGCAAGCTTTAACATAATTTCTTTTAACCCTTCCTATGCAGTAGCTGATGGATAGCAACTATAACTAT
This sequence comes from Protopterus annectens, assembly GCF_019279795.1. Taxonomy (NCBI): domain Eukaryota; kingdom Metazoa; phylum Chordata; order Ceratodontiformes; family Protopteridae; genus Protopterus; species Protopterus annectens. The sequence goes on along the minus strand of NC_056737.1, from coordinate 1,758,406,938 downwards.
TACTGTTACTATTCCTGGTAAAAGGCGTACCTTCACATTTCCCTTTTATGGCAGTGAATCTTGTCCCACCTGTTTAGTTGGTGAGTTAAAGCTTGAAACATCATCAGAATGAAATCAAAAGAGCAATCTCTTTTTCTTTACCCCTTCAAATGAAGCTGAAGACACCTTTGAAATTCAAATTTCCATAGCTTTTTATGTTTTTCCACAGAACAAACATATTAATTACTATAAAACGAGCTGGAAATGAAGCTTTCATCTGTACATAAAGATGCTCTCCCAGCTAACAGAGATTCAAAGCCAATTACTATTCCAAGGAACTGTTCTCATTAGAAAAAGAATTATAAAACAAACTTCAGTGAATCTTGTATTTCTGCATACTGTGTGATACATGGGCACAACTATTTCTGACAGTCTTTCTTTCTAAAGACTACACTGACAGCTTATCATACAACCTTCTAGGGGGACATCCCTGATACTGATGTTTTTTTTTCCAGTTATTAATCAGGTCCTGAAATTCATTTGTAATCTCCTTCACAATGCACATACCCTAGAAGAGGGGAATTCAAAATCATAACATTGCTCATGGAGAAAACACTCTTACCAAATAAATTCAGCATACATCTCTCCAACTGATTATTAACATTAATCACAGTAATAACCCCAGTGTCTTTTGTCCCTTTCCCAAATACTGTACTGCCAGACCCTTTCTTTTTCATGATATTGAACAATTGACAATAAACATGTTGTCTGGCCAACATCAGCTTGTTATTGTACAGTCTAACCACATCTTTGGCAGAACCAAACTTCTCTAAATATTTCCAAAGGCAAAAAGAAAAAGAATTACCTGAATAAATAAAATAAAATATGTAGACAACACTCAAACATATTTCTGTATTAATTGTTTATCTATTTTTGTATTTTCATTTGTTTACTGGAAAGTCCTATTGAGTTTGAAAGTCCTTTTCCCCTGAGGATCAGAGAGAAAAGCTTCAAAAAATAACAATCAGTATACATATACATATACAGATGAAGAAATTAAGTACAAATATACAGTACACGGCTGTATATATAAACATATGAAACAGATAGACACAGCACAGTATTGTGTATTGCTTGCTCATAAACTAAAGAATTTAACGGAGTATTTTATAGTAGCAGGTGATATTCCATTCACAATTATCTGAAGTATGTATCACTATGTACTGTGATATATACTGAATACAAATGGAATTAGAGCATTTCACATTACAAATAGATTTGCAAGTTCAATAACTGTGTGACATACAACGAGTAAGCAATTTGATTCTACTCTTAGGGCATGACCTGAGTCAATGGGGGTTGTAATTGTTCTAGGCCAATAGTAACATCTCCATACTGGTGATATAAACTCAGAAATTGAACTGTCTTTCCAATATTGAAACTTAACTCAACATTTTATACAAGCATCGACTTTCTTTTAGTCCAACTCTCACTGCTGCACATTACTTCAAGGGAAATCATAGCTTTGACTATATGGAGCTTTGTTGACAATGTATGCTTTGCTAATTAAAATTTTATCTAGATTTGTAACGTCTTCCTTTCCAAAAAACAAGTGGCTTTTAATTTAATGACTGAAATAATATCTTCAGATTTCTTTGAGCTCAGGAGTATAACTGTCACTAATATCACTATCTCTATTTCTTCCTCATCTAATTGTAAATAACTGACAAGGCTAGATTACATCATTTTATTTTCTCTTTTCTTCTGTGTTGCACTTTCTATTCTCAATTTCACCAACAGGCTGTTCAGCTCTTCCTTAGCATTAACTAGCCAAGAGTAATATATAGGAGTGATTCTCTTATTTGCAATTACCTGGCTACCACTAGGTCTGGTCTTGTCACAGCTAGACTCAGCTTGCAATCAACATTTCTGACTTGAAGCAAAACAGTAGCACTAATCCCAAGCTGGTTCTTAAGAAACAGATGACAGGCTTTTTGGTGATAGCTGTCTCATTACAAATTATGTATTGGTCAGTAGGTTTGTTGCAACTTTCTCCTGGCAGATGCCCTGGATAGTACACATAGCAGCTCAGTGCGAGAAAGAACAGATGCACAGTGGTCCAAAAACAGGCAAGTCAGTTATGACCCATACATACAGCTCACTCAGAGACATTCATGAATCAATGTCTCCATGCTCCTTCTATCACCAGTAGTAAAACAATAGCAATAATCACATGCTGGCTCCTAAGAAGCAATTTACAGACTTTCCATTGACTAGTGGAGACTGTACCTGCTCATTCTCTTTCAAGGAGCAAAACCAGAATACTAATCTCAAAGTAATTCCTGTGAATTTTCTTTTATAGGCTACTAGCAACTGATATGTTTGCCCAGATGTTTTGTGATTCCAATAGTGGAGTGGATGAAAATTGATTAGTATTTAACGTATTATAGAGTACACTAAAGAGTGTGAAGAAATGAAAGTTAGAGTAACTGAAATTTTAATATTCTAACGGGAGGACCTTCATAGTTTGAACTTCTAGTGTTTTATGATGCAAAGAGAGCATCTTACAAATACACATTTACTACTGTTGCAGAAATTCCTAACATAATTCTGCAAATACATTGGTAAGAACACAACAAATCCATGGTGTTAAATTCAGGGGGTTGTTAAGCTTCTTTGTTTTTGCAGCATTTATACTTTTCTATCTCATTCTTACTTTTCTATCTCATTCTGCCATCTTGATTTGCCTCATTTGCATACATCAATCTTCTCATTTTATTAATGCTGCACCACATTTTACAATAACTGTATGCGTGTCTCTGAATCCCATACACTATGCACATGGTCACTTTTCTCACAAGAATGCTTAGCACAATGTAACAAAACTTTCTGAATCCCAGCCCATTGGTCAGCATTTTCAGGGCAATGTATTTCAAAAAACTGTCTTAAAAAGTGCTTTTAAAATTAACTTTTTTCCATATTCTAATAAATTGCTTTCATGCCTTGTAATTGTGTATTTGTAATATGAATTTGGTAGACCTCTTTCTAAACCCTTTAAAACATTATAGTTAATAGACAAATTCTTACTGATGTTAATGTTGTGTTTTGTGTTTTAGACATGACTGTTCTTAAATCAGGCATTTTTGCATGATATCTATTTTGATTTGATTTATATTTATCTTTTATGTAAGTGAAGTCCTTAAAACTAATATTTAGATGCTTAGAATCAAAATTAGAGCACCTATGATATTTTTATGTAATAGCAAAGATAAAAAAGATAAATTACTTTCATAGCAATTTGCATCGAATCCTCACATTTTGACTGTCAGTATCAACAATGGCATTAAGCTCCCTTTACCCATTAGTGCATGGCATTGAGATGTCACATCAGTGATGGCCATCACCAAAGCCAGTATTCACTAAAATGAGTTAATATCAAATTCATGCATCCTTCTGTTTCTTTGATTGCAATAGGAAAACAGCATTCTACTTTGTACAGTGGCAAGATTATGTAGGGTTATTATGGATTTAAAATATAGAATACTAATTTATTTGATTTACAAAATTCTGAAAAGTATCATTAGCTATTACCCTTATTGACTTTATTTCATTCTTAACTCATAGTATTTCTATTAAGGTAAATATATTTTAAATACAGATGCATGTGTATAAAAGAATAAATTAATAATCATAATCTACTGCTTTCTGTTTGACCAATTTAGCACCCACCAAGAGGAGAAAACACTGAGAGAAGAAAGGAGCCACTTTTGAGATTTTAAGTATTTTCTTCAGATTATTTTGTTAAGTTTTTCTGCATAGCCGCCTACTTTGAGCATTTTTTGGCTTGTTAAACTTGATTTCTGCATTGGTAAATGTATTTAGAACACAACCTAGAGCTGTTTACTGAATTTCCTGTTTGCACTTATTTTTAAAATTGTTTTTTTTTTAAAACTTGCATTTTATCTGTCTCTGGTCGAGCACTCAAGTGTGGGGTCATTTACTGCACTGTTATAACTTGTTGATATTTGTGAACCTCTGCTATCTTAAAAAAAAAACAAAAAAACAAAAAATCTTACTTTTTTCCCACTTTTCTGAGATTTAAAAAAGTTCAGTTACAGGCTTGCTGTTCTGAACTGTTTGTAAGTTTCTTGGAGGCCATTTTTTGCTTGGGCTAAAGGGAAGTCTCTCTGTTCATCAGTGGCAGTGATAAACATTGAGCACCCTGCCTGCCCCTGTGGGAGTGGTTACTGCCTTGAAACTGTAATTTTATTGGCCATTTTGGGTCAATTCCAAACTCCTTGAGCTTCCTCTCTTAAAACCTGATTGCCTCGTGGTTTTGCGCGTTTTTGTGCATAGTGCAATAACGGGCAGTGCTGCCTAATTGGGTTTAAACTATTCCTGGCTCCACAAAGTCTGGTCTTCACTTTTTCCCTTAGAACTGCTCTATCTCTCAAATTCTCATCCCAAGGCCCTTCACTGGTCCAAATAAGTAATCTTACAAGTTAGCACTATTAAACCATAAGCACTACTTACTCTTATACTCTCTACGATTACCTTGTCCCCTATTGGACTATCTTAATTCAGTTCCCTATATTACTTTAGCATGTCCAAAGGTCAGTCAATGGTTTCCTCTCCAGCCCAGCTGGTGAATCTGGGAATTTTGAGGCAATGTTACAACTGTCTCATGTACACGAACAACCCTCTCCTCCTCCAAACAGGTTCAAATATATGGGAGAGATGCAACCATATAGCCAAACTGGAGGCTGAGCTCTCTCATCTCAAAACTGGTATAACCAGTCAGGAGGAGAAGTAGTCCCACCACATCAGCGAACCAAACACATAAATACCCTAAAGCATACTCAGAGGCTCTAAATAAAAATCTACCTAAGCAACAGAGACCTCCAAAGCAGACATCCAAGCAAACGCTACCCTAAAACAAAACACGCACAACACATAGCCCAAAGTCAGTGTACCAAGCAGCCACAGCCCTTAAGGCTGAATAACGCACCCGATACTCTTGTAATAGGTGACTCTATTGTCAGACACACTGACGTCCCACTCACCAGGCTGAACAAGGAGAAGGTCACAGTAAGCTGCCTGTCGGGTGCTAGGATCCGCCACATAACACAAGCACTCAGGTCACTCCAAAGCAAATACAAATATGACTCAGACATTGTACATGCTGGTGTGAATGACCTGAGATGTACCTCCCTGGACTACATGAAAAGAGACATAGAGGAGCTCACTGATCATGTAGCCCAGGCCGGTATGACCCTGACCTTGAGCAGCATCTTACCCTCACCTAGAATGATGCCACAGTACAAAGACAAAATGATTGATTTTAACAATTGGCTAAAATTTTGGTGTCATTCAAAGAGGATCCAGTGTCTATCAGCCTGGGATGACATGCTCGACAAGCCACGTTGCTTCACTAGGGACGGCTTGCACCTGTCACCACTGGGCTTTTAGATACTGGCAAATGCTCTGGCCACCCCCATAGTGCCTTTTTTAGGCAAGGCTCAAAAGTCAAACCCACCTCCATAGACAGCACAAGGTACATGAAACTAAGGGTAATGCTGCTAAATGCCAGAAGTCTTAACCTCAAGATGTACGCACTCGAAGCTCTCCTCAGTATAGAGAACATCGATATCTGTGCAGTGACAGAAACCTGGTTCAAGGCTCCAGAGAGCACCCCAGCACTACCAGGTTATACCTCATATCATGCTTTTCGGCTCCAAAACCCAGACCGAGCCACAAAAGGAGGGGAGTTTCCATATTTAGCAAGGATATCCACACCTCCAGGTTAGTGGCATTGTATGAAGTATCGGACACCATCCATGTGCAACTAACAGTGGGCAAAACTGCTTTTCAGTTTATAGCATCCTACAGACCACCCTCTCAAAGTCAGGAATCCCACTCGGCTTTCCTGAAAACATTGGAGAACATGAAGATCTCTCCGAACACCATTATATTGGGCGACTTCAACTACCCAAACATAGACTGGGAGCATTACTCAAGCCCCAGCACCTTAGCCCAAAGGTTCCTGGAAATTATAAACTCAAATGCTATGGAACAAGTAGTCACCACTCCCACAAGAGGGGATAACATACTAGACCTGATCATTACCAACATGGGGACTCTATGCTCCATACCAGAAGTATATCCTTCATTGGTAAGATCAGACCATAAATTAATTTCACTGGATATCCACATCCCATCCCCACCCCCAGCCCAGAAAACCACAGTGAAAAACTTCTCAAAAGTGAACTTCTCACTTCTCAAAACCAAAGTGAAATCTTTCAAGGCCCCAGGGCCAGTGGAAACTACAGCCCAAACTGCAGAATCCTTTATAAACACATTCTACGGACATCTCCAGGAATGCATGGATCAAGCTATCCCAAACAAAACCAAGACCCAATCATCCAAAGGCAGGCGTCCAGTCTGGTGGACCCCAGCCATAAATAGGCTGTACAACAGGAGGAGGAAGATACTACATGATAGAGCAAAATCCCTAATAGGGAAGGCATCTCTTATCAGTACTAGCAAAAAATTACGATCCCTAATAAAATCCTCCAAGGCCAGCTTTGAGAGGAAAAATTGCACAGGACACTAAAGACAATCATAAGGCTTTTTTCAGTTATGTTAGGAACCTGGGATGCAACTCCCAGACTTGTTCTGAGTTGATTCTAAACGACAAAAAATGCAATGAACCCACAGACATTGCCAATATCCTGGCAGACAGGTTCAGTGCAAACCCCCCCCCCCCAAAAGAGCAAGTGTCTATCCCGGCAGGGGGCTGCCTCCCAAACATCTCTGATGCTCAGGTGAAGGCCGCCCTCTCCAAACAAAAAACACTGCTTCCATGGGACCAGATGGCATCCTGGGTTGCATCCTACATGAACTCCAAGAAGAACTAATCCCTCAAATAAAACAGCTGTACAATTTTAGCCTCACTACAGGATATGTGCCCACAGAATGACGTACAGCAACAGTGGTCCCACTCCACAAAGGTGGAGCCTCCTCAGACCCTGGAAACTATTGCCCCATAAGCTTGACTAGCTTAGTCTGCAAGGCTATGGAGAGGATCATCATGAAGCTCATAAACAAAGACATTGGGGACCTACAGACACTAGATCCTACCCAATTCGGCTTTGTCAAGGGCAGATCCTGCCTTTTGAGCCTGGTTGACTTCTTTGAAACAGTCACCAAAGCCATAGATGAAGGGAAGATAGTCCACAAAGCCTATCTAGACCTAGCAAAGGTATTTGACACAATACCCCACGCGGGCATCATAGATAAGCTATCCAGCTTAAATATAAACCCCTATGTCACAAGATGGGTCGCAAACTGGCTCAAAGACAGAACACACAGAGTGAGAGTTGCTGGAGCCATGTCAGACTCAAAACCAGTCACAAGTGGTGGTCCACAAGGTTCTGTCCTGGGACCGCTCTTGTTCGGTATATACTTTTCCGAGGTACAGGCCAACGTGGGAGGACTATGGCTCACCAAGTTTGCAGATGACTGCAAACTGGGTGCCATAATCGACACTCCAGCTGACACAAACATCCTTCAAAAAGGTCTCACAGAGACGGATAACTGGTGCCAGAGCCATGGTCTAAAGCTAAATACCAAAAAGTGTATAGTCATACCCTTTGGCAAAAACAATGTGCTCACAAACTACCACATAGGCGGTAAACCATTAAGTACAGAGAAAGTAATTAGGGATCTGGGGACCCAAGTTGATAGCAATCTCTCCTTTGACAACCACATTGCCAAAGTGGTTAGAAAGACCTTCTACATGGTCCACCTCATCATGAACGGATTCACATCTAGATCAAGAGAGGTAATCGTGCCCCTTTATTCATCCCTCATCAGGCCCATCATATAATACAATGCCCCTTTTGGGATGTACCTTACCCGACACCTGCAGCAATTAGAAAGACCCCAAAAGTACCTCACCAAGAGGATCAAGGGACTCAAACAGATGCCATATACTGCTCAGTTAAAAAAACTCCAGCTCTACTCAGTTACATATCGCCTACTTCGAGGCGATCTATGCCTGACATATAAAGCTATGTCTAATCCAGAATTAATGGACATGCTCCACCTCAGTAAATCTAAATCCCTTACAGCCACATGCTTGAGGGACTTGAACCTCAGCACAGAAATAAATAGGACTTGCTGGAGGGACATATTCATAACCCAGAGGCTCCCTTCACTCTGGAATAGAATTCCAATTCATGTTAGGCAGAGCACCTCATTGAATCTCTTCAAGAAGAATCTTGATGAGTGGATGGGGGATCGTAGGTTTGTTCCAGGGATTACTTCCGTGTCACTATTAGACAGAGCCACAGTAAACTAAACCGTAAAAAGGGCACCGTATACTCAAATCAAGGGGTGGCGTAAGCCAAACAAAATCGGGCTAGGCTTATAATTGCACCAGGGCAGATAGCCTAGTATGAACCTATGAACCTATGAACCAAGCCTTGCATAATATTTTGGTAGTAGTATTTTAATTGAAATAACACTTGTTTAAGTAGGAATACTATAAATGTTTGTTAGTTAAAAATAGATGGTATAGCTAAATAAATAAAAGTGACAGAATTTCCTTTATCTTTATAAATTAGGATGGCTAAATCCCAAGTCATAGGTTCATACTAGGCTAATTACCCTTGTGGGCCATTTTAAGCCTAGCCAATTACCCCATGTGAGAATCAAACCCTGCACCTTGTGTCGGTAAGGTAAACAACTTAACCATTATGCCATCCTCCCACCCTTTTAATGTCTATTTAAGATTTTAAGTCTAAGGATATATTTTCTGAAAAGATATGGCAGTTAACTTGTTTCCATTTTTCCAAAGGCATGATGCTTTTAAGAAGTTTATGTGTTTCTCAACTAGGGTAGTGACACATTTTGCAGAATAAGTGATTTTGACCAGCAAATAGTGATATTTCAAATAAGGTTGTGACACATTTTTCTGAAACAGTTGTCCATGGCAAGCAAACAGTGATATTATAGTTTACACATTTTAGAAATATGTAATCCCAATTTTATATTCACTTGGCCAGATGCATTAAGGCACACATGGTCTGTTTATGCTGGGTGTGAGTCACTCTGTGACACGCACAAGATAGTGCATGGTTTTGGATTCAGTAAGAAGTTCTACTCGGTGTGTAGAGCCAGACAAACAAGATAAACGCTGCGACATGCTAATTACAGTATAAGCAGCTGAACTGTATGCCAATCACCCAATCCAAGATGGAGGAGCTACTCAACAAACTATAAAGTGACCATGTAGACTCAGTGCTGTTTTTTTCTGCAAATTCCAAAACCTGTTGAAATACAGCCATGGAAAGGCGTCTACACAGAAAGAGTGTTAGGGGCTCCTGTGCTTTAATTCATGTGTATGTGCAACAAGCTGAAGTCTCTGATGCTACTGCTAATAGGCCAAGACCAAGAAAGAGAAGAGTTTTCAGACTCCATTTAAAATCTCAAAATCTCCATGAGATGGAAATTGTAGAGCACTACAGGGTGGATACAGACACAATACAGGAACTCTGCAACCTCTGTTGTACTCAGCTCCAAACCAGAGCAAACCAAAGGAAACCCATACCAGTGGAGACAAAGGAATGCTTAGCACTTAGAATCTTAGCTACAGCTACCCTTCAGAGACCAACAAGGGACATGCTGAGGGTGTCACAGGCATCAACATCCAGGATCCTTCATCAATTTCTGAATGCTATGCTGCAACATGCCAGTGACCACATATGTTTTCCCCATACTCCTGAGGACAGGGCCAAAAATATGCAGGAGTTCTACCCTGTAGCACACCACACTGAATTACTGGGTGCCACAGATTGTATGCATATAGAAATGAAGGCAACAACCCGAGAGCAGAGAAGGCTATACATAAATAGAAAGGACTTCCACTCTCTTAACTGCCAATTTGTATGCAATGCCAAGGGAATCAGCTGGCAACCCAGGCAGTTACCATGACTCACGTATCTGGCACACATCCCAGCTGCACCAGATGTTCTTTGGGGGGGGGGTCATTTACTTGGGAATGCAGGTTGTGCACTGAAACTGTGGCTGATGATGCCCATCAGAAGTACACAGACAATGCTGAAAAAAGCCATAATGAAGCACACGCTCAAACTAGATATATCATACAGCATGTGTTTTGGCTGTTGAATTCACAGTTCTGGTGCCTAGATACATATGGGGGAGATCTGTGGTACAATCCACATACATACACTGAAATATTCACTAAATGTGCCATGCTACATAACATCATTCTGAGAAAACAGCTTCAGCAGGATCAACAAGGGAAAGGGGCACACATCCCACCACTAATGTCAAGGTCACTCCAGACACATACAGATGAGAAGTCAGAGGGGAAACCAGCAGCTGCTGTGGTTGTAGGCAGATGCAGGCATGCTCAATATGCCCTTGCATTGGCTAAGACGCAATGCGTAGCACACTCACTCACCAGCTAAGGGGTTGAAACCTTTCTTGTATGCACATACATATATTAACATTGATGCTAAGCAATGCTGTGTACTCCTAGCATCAGACAGAGTTAGCCTTGAACTAAAACTGTTGTAACTGCTAGATTTACAAGGTAAATGTTGAACCTGGAGTGTACTTTTTAATAATATGAATGACTGACATATCCTTACATCTTGTTACTTTGTAATGTAAGTAAAAGGTAGGTGATTTGTACAGAAATGACTTCAACATATGACAGCAAAGACTTATGTGACTTATATGTGTCCATGCCACAAAAAATTGCACAGTCATACATCTCAAAAGTACTGATGGTCACCAAATGTCCTCAGTTTAACACCATACCAAATCATTATAGAGAGAAGTTAGAAAGTAGTGGGACACAGTTGAGTTTCAGACTTCACAACTCTCACATCATTAACAATACTTATACAAAAATAGTTTGATTCTATCAACTGTCTAACTTTCTAAGACCAAAATATGTCAAAGATACAATTGCCAAATCAACATCACAAATGCAGTTATACTAAGCACTAAGTCAAGTATGCATCAGACACAAATGTTATGCATCTCTGAATCCAAAAGATAGAAAACAGGAATATGGTACAGTTATCATCACTTGCTTAAGGTGTTGTATGGGGGGGGGGGGGGGCAGGAACCCTAGACTGATGCAAAACGTCAATGAGTGTGTCTGAATAAGAAAGAGAAGCAGGCAGACATTTGGATAAAGT
>NC_056737.1:1758370722-1758390722 GCF_019279795.1 Protopterus annectens | reverse complement strand
GATACATTCAATTAATTCTATGGGGCAATATGTAAACATGCTAAGTGATGTGGCAGGGAGGTTATACACAAAACTTAATAATGAATAGGAAATTATGGAACTGTTATGTAACTACTCCTGAAGCAACAGGCAACAGATGGAAAACAGTGTAGGCATCATTTTAATGACCTACAGAAGTGGAAGAGGGATACCTTCAATCAGTGGTGACATTTCACAGCTGTGTGAGTATGCTAATTAAAGAGCATCTTTAATACATAGAAAGCTAACTATAGGTACGATTGATATGCATAAATGCCTTCTGCTCTTTTCTGCTCTTTCCACAGCTAATGCCAAAATACAGTTTTATCGCCAAGCTCATGCTGGTGAAATGGAGAGACTGAGGTAAGCAAGTGGTATGTATGCAGCACTAGAGAAGTATTTTTGCAGCTTTAAAAATTAAAGATAGTTTTTTTTTTGGGGGGGGGGGGGTTCCATATAGTTGTAGGAAACTGAGCATGCATATCCTAACTGTAAAAACATGTATGCATGCATTAGTCTGTAGCACAAACCAACTTTAGGATTCAAGTATAAGACTGTAGTCCAGAGGCTGTTGTTTCATATACCATCAGTAACAACTATATAATACTGTGTTTCTTTAATACTCTGTGTAAGTGGCATAAATGCCCTGTTGTTAACTGTAATCTGTATAATTGGACCAAACATATATGAAATATATGCACATTTCAAGGATTACTTTTGGCAATCTGTAGTTAGAGTGTGTAGTTGATAGGGCGTATACTTAAGTGTAATACTTCAGATAAAATAGATTTATAATTGTGTGCAGAGACACCAGTGTGGAAACAATATAAAATATCCAAAGGTAAAGTAGGCAGCAAACAACAGGCAGCAGGTAAAATAAATCCAAGTTTAATGCATATACAAACTGGTAAACACTTTTGCTATGGAATCATAGCTTCTTCAGACCCTAATGAAACAACGTCTTTATTTACATAACACTGTCATAATACACAGACCAATCAAAAGCTAAAACTAATAAAGCAATTAAATGGTTAAAGCTGACCTCACTAAAAAAGTGAACCCAGCAAAAGGAAATAGACATTACTTTTTCCTTTTCCTTCTGGCTTTTAAAACAGGTTTCGATGGTAAAAATTCATTTAACCCTAACCCTATATGAGAACATAGTTTGGCTATCTATCTTGCTTCACATCTTTCCGTTTCATTTTCAGTGTTACCCAATCTAGCATTCTCATATATAACATCTAACACAGTGAAGAAAACCTATATGCATTACCTTGCATCTGAACAGGTTTACCTAAGGCATTGACAGTGTTACATTTATTTATACAATATATATTTATTTATTATTTAGTTATTTGCATTTGTTTACTGGGATGGTCAGATGAGCCAGAAGTGGCTAGAAGTGCCCATTTTCAGTGGAGTCCTGGGGAGAAAAGCTCCACATATAAAGACATTTCACATACAATACAGAATTTACATTAATAAAGACATTTAGTACACATTATTGGCAGCTTATACAATTGGTGAAAAAAACAGTACATAATTAATCATTCTCAAATCAAAGATATTATACTAGCAGTACAGAGTATATACATGAGAACATTTCATATAGTTTTCAGCAAGCAGAATTTATACAGAGGACACTTCATGCAGTGTGTACAAAGTAGATCTAGGAGTTAGTTAGAGACTAGGTACTTAAACTTTTCACAAGTTCATGAGGTGTAATAGCTGAGTGATAAGCTATATGAGTCCTGTTGCAGGAATCAGCAAAGGCGGTGGATATTGTTGCAGATATAAGTGGTGATATGATATTAAGGTAAGATGTGCGAGTACCTGAATGTCTTGCCTGGTTCAGTGGTAGGTCTATAAGGGTTAGGAAGAGAAGAAAGTAGACAGGAGGGATCAATGGTAGTACAATGAGGGGTAATAGAAGAGGGAAGTGGACAGGATGCAGAGGCAGAGTAAGTAAAAAGACAGATGGATGTGAAAAGAGGATGCCAGAGTAGTGGAGTCAGGGTGAGAATAGTTGTGCTGGTTGAAGTTAGGTTATATGAGATGTTATGTTAGGACATGTGCACAACCAAAATGAGGAGAGGTGTTGTTTTAGAGATGACTTAAAGAGGGTTACTGAGCAGGTGGGTTTAAGTGTTGGGGAGAAGGAGTTCCAAAGTTTTGTGATGGTAAAGGAGTAAAGCATCTGGCCAGCCAAAAGTGTGGGTTTTTCTACATTTACGAGTAGTTGGTTGTTGGATTGGAGTGGTCTGTTAGAATGGTATAAAGTAAGTATAGAAGATAGAGCAGGGCACATGGATAGATTATGGATGAATTTGTGAGCTGTAGTTAGTTGGATAAAGGTGCGATAGTTGGGGAGTTCAAGCCATTTTAGGTTGTGTAATGATAAGCAGTAGTGGGATGAGTAGGAGACATTAGTTACAAATTTAACAATTTTCATGCAGCATGAGTCTAATATGGACTTTAGAGAGGAATGAATGTTGGTGAGGAGGGGGGCACCATATAAAAGAGAGGGTAATAGAAACGAAGAGGCAAGGGAAAGTCAGGGTGATGCACTGAGTAGATGTTTGTGTCGGTAGAGAATGCCAAGCTTTTGGTGTGTCTTTTTGACATTGGAGTGGATGTGCAGGTCAAATGTGAGGTTTTCATTTATGACGACACCAGGAAGTTTTGTGCTAGGTACAATGTTGATGGTGGTACCATTTAGAGATTGAATGCTGGGGTTCTCTTTTTGAAGGGGTGTGGACTTTTTGGGGGCAACGATTACTACTTTGGTTTTGTTGGGGTGAAGGGCAAGATGATTATTAGACATCCAAGTTTCAGTAGAGGTGAGGGTGTTGTGGGTGAGTTGGTGTAGTTTTGAGGAGTTGTTTGCAGTGCAGATGATAGTGGAGTCATCTGTATACTGAATGACTGAGCCTTGAGAGAGTGTGGTATGGAAGTTATGGATAAATATGCTAAGCAGAGGTGGGCCTAAAATGGAGCCTCGAGGAACACCAATGGTGGTGTTTAGGAAAGGGGACTATGAGTTCTACCATTTAGTTGATTGTTGCCTGTTAATGAGGTAATTAGTGAATCAGTTTAGAGTTTGAGGTGAGGTACCTATGTTAGAGAGGTTTGTTAGAAGGAGAGACTGGGATATAGTTTTAAAAGCTTTAGAGAGATCAAGAACTAGTGAAGATATGATTTTACCAGCATCACAAGCTTGGTTGACAGCATCCATGAAGGATATGAGGGCAGTGATGGTACTATGTCCTGGCCTAAATCCATGTTGGGTGGGGGAGAAGATGTGGTTGTGAGTCAGATGGTGAAGAAATTGAGAATGAATACATTTTTCCAGAATCTTAGAGATGGGTGATAGTATAGCAATGGGGTGGAAGTTGGTGGTGTCTATGTTGGTGCCCCCCCTTGTGTAGAGGGAGGATATAACCTTTTATCCAGATGATGGGCACATAGGATTCTTGGATAGATCTGTTGAGAAGTATTCTGATAGGGTACGTGATTGAGTTGGCTGATATTTGCAGGTATTTGCCAGGTATATTGTCAGGGACATTTGTGCATGGTTTGAGTTTTAGAAGCAATTTTTAATAGTCAAGATGGGTATAGGTGTCAGAGCAAAGTTGGTAATAGGGAGTGTACTGGTGTTAGCTGTGGAGAGGTCTGTGGTTGAAAAGTTGGTCATGGAAAAGGTAGCAGTTAGATTTGCTATAGTATCTATGATATAGGAGTTGAAGGTTGCAACAATTTCAGTGGGTGTTTTCTTTGGGTCTGGGCAAGGATTATTACTAGAGCCTGCATTTAATAAAGAATTGAGAGAGGTGCAGAATTTCCTTGGGTTTTGCTTGTGTTGATTTTGTAGTGTAAGGTAGTGTTCTTTTTTGTTTTGTAGTACTAGGTGCGTAACCTGGTTTCAGAGCTCTTTATATTGGGCAAGGTCAAATAAGTTTTATTTTTTGCCAGATTTTCCATGATTTGCCCCTGTGTTTCATGAGCTCCTTAGTGGATCTTGTTAGCCAAATATCATGGTTGGTCTTTACTCTCTTTTGTTTAAGGGGGGCAAGTTTGTTTACTATACTGAGGAAGGTTGAGTTGAAGAACTCAATTGCTTCACCAAGGGGAAGCGATTTTAGTGCATCCCAGTTGATGCTAAGTAACATTTGGTTAACGCTAGATGGACAGAACCTGGATTCATCTCTGGTAACCCTGTACTGATGTTTATTAATTGTTGTGGTACATTCACGTTCTATAAAGGCTGGTAAGTGGTCACTTATACCACTGGAGAGTTAACAGCAGACCTGATCTTATTTGGGTCAGACACTAAAATCCAGTCTAGGATAGAGCCATTAGTATTAATTTTATTAGACCTGGTTATGGTGTTATCTAGCTGGGTGAACTTATATAGACTGATATTGTAGTTGGAGTAGTGTAGGGATATGTCTAGCCAGTTGATATTCACGTCTCCCAGTAAGATAGTTTCACTTTTTATGTTAGTAGATGACCAGGCATGGATTTCCTCAGGAATTGGGATGTTATTGCCTGGGGGAATGTAAATGGCTATCACACAGAGATTTTTGCAATTATTCATTTTAAGGAAAGAAACTAGAAGTTTGGTTGTGGGGAACTGTGTAATGGGTTTTGTATATGGGACAATAGTGAAGGACATGGGGTATATTAAAGAGATGCCTCCAACTTTTTTTGGGGGTCTGTCAGCCCTAAGACAAGCAAAATCTGGGGGAAGGAATTCTGTGTCCTTAACATAGGGTTTTAGCCATGTTTTAGTTGCGGCAATAATATCAGGTTTGTTGTGGACTATTCATGCAAGGATGTCAGGTATTTTATTTCTGATACTTTTCAGGTTAATTGTAGTGAAGTTTATTGATTTATGAGAGTTGGAGGGTTGCACAAAAGAGGAGATGGGACCCAGGTTGGGATGTATGTCTCCGCATAGCGATAGGTTTGTTACAGGATATGGGAGAGTAGTGTGTTCTAGTTTTCATTTTACTTTGGATAATATAGAGGGGAAATGTTATTGTTGTGGTGATGGTGGGGGTGGATTTTTACTCTGGTACATAATAATATGCTTGTGTTGTAAAGGCTGGCTGAAATTTGTGAGTAGAAAATTGTGGGTTCAGACTATATGATGAGAGATGATAATGGGCAGTGGGAGGAAGAGGTAGAAGAATGATGTAGAGAGGTTAGATGCAGTAGGATATTGAAAGAGAGTGATAAGGTAAGTAGAGCAGTGAAAGTAGAGACTGACATTGTAGTATGGGATGTGGGTGACTAAAGGAGTGAGAATTAGTGTGCAATAGTGAGATATGGTGGTGGAGAAGAGGTTGTACTGATGAGGTAATGATGACTGGAGTTAAGATGTTGGGTATGTGTGGGTTTGGTTGGATGTGTTTTTAATGGTGTAATGTGAGGGGAATGAAGAGGTGTGGCTAGTGGTGTAATGAGAGGGAAAATGAAGGGGGATAATTGGTTGATGGGGTAGGGAGGAGAAGCTAGAGTAAGTATACATGTAATTGATATAGGGGTGGGTGGTAATGGGGGTAAGGCAGAGGAGCGGATTAAGCCTGAGCATAGCAAGGGTGAATGGAGCAGGTCAAAACCAAAGGCGGAGTTGCTATCTGGAAAGAAAACTATCAGTAAGGTAGGAAATCTGGAGGGGGACCAGATGGTCTAAGTATTTAAAGGTGGTGCAGCAGCTCAGGGGAGGAATAAGTAAACTCTCAAGAGGAAGAGGTAGGGAATAGACAGGATTGACAGAGCTGGGAAGCTTTCTAATAAGATTATGCTAGTAGACTAAGAGAAGGGCTAAGAGCCAAGGCTTGGAGAAAGCTGTGAGATTACAAGTTTGACAGGGCTAAGAAACTTGCAATATAATTATGTTAGGAGAACAAGAAAAGGGGGGGGGGCTATGAATCAGGACTTGGATATACCTGTAAAAAGAGAAAAACAATCAACCATCTAGCCTAGGTCAGTACCTAAAGGTGTCTGTTTATCTATGTGAACACAAAATCAGATTTAGTAGACCATCAGGGAAGTAGAATATAGAATAAATGTAAAGCTTTGGGAAACTGTATATATTTGTTACAATAAATGGGAGAATAAAATATAAGAATATAAAATAAATGTGATATATAAGATAAATACTTATCCACTACCTTCTTAGATGTTTTATAACATTGAAAGACTGTATTGTTATTATTCTGCCTTATAGCTCAGCCATTGCCCTCAACTAATTCTCCAGTCTTGTATATATCTATTCTATTTTCCTGTGCCTTATTTATAATTTTCTCTTGTGAATCTCATACATCCTTCTCAATACTCTTTCTACTACTATTTGTTGATCAACTATACAAAAAAGGGGGGGGGGGTTCTATATTCCTTTAGCTGTTTTTCTATCATAAATGCTAATTTACTAGGTAACACCTGTTGTGTCTGACAAGTGAACTATAACTGAAATTGTAATATTTTATCTGTTTTTTTTTTTTTATATATTTTTATGTGGAGCTTTTCTCCCCGGGCCTCTACTGAAAATGGACATATATCCAGTTAGACTAGCCCGGTCAACAAATGTAAAATAAAATAAAATAAAAATAAATAAAATATAAGAATATAAAATAAATGCAAAGCTTTGGAAAATTTATATATTTGTTGCAATAAATGGAAGGAAAATGGGGGTCCAGTAGTGTGCACAGCAGAAGAATCAGTAGGAGTATCTCAGAGAGAAGATTATAATAGACCTACACTGCTCTCAGTCTGTTGATAAAAGTAGGACTTGCAGTAGCCTTTACTGGTTTGTATGGGGTTCCACTCTTTGTGTTCTTCTATGCAGGCAGTTTGCTTCAGTTTTTTTTTTGTAAATGGTCCATAATATTTTCCCAAAACCAACGGTTGGTTTTGCCAACATAAAATGAGCTGCATTGCACATAGCTGGCTAAATAAACAATGTTCTTGGTGTCTCAGTTAGCCATAACATTTAAAAAATATTTCTTCCCCGTCTGTGGATAAACAAACTCAATGCCACTTAGCATGTTTGTGTGATGACCCATAAAATTAAATTAATTAATTTTCTGTTATTGACTGTCTGCATCCTGTCTGCAGGTGTTCGATGGCTGCAGGTCCTGGGGAGCCTTGCTAACTGCTGTGCAATGTTGCTTAGTGGTGTTGTGCAGTGGAAAGTAAAAGTCACAACAATGTATCCTTTTTAACCTCTACACTTTTATAGACAACATGTCTGCAGGTGTTCTTTCTTCTTCATGTATGGGCCACTTGTCCCGGTTTGGACACTACTAGCCATTGCACAAATGAGATAAGCACAGCTAAACCTGGCATTCATTGTGTTTCTCCATTTTCCTTGTTTGTACTAAGTTGTTCACCTTGCAAACACTACCAATGCAGCTCACTTTATGTTGGCAAAACCAACCGTTGGTTTTGTGAACATATTAGGGACTATATATATATATATATATATATATATATATATATATATATATATATTTATATATATAGCATAAATAAAGGTAACACTGTCAATGCGTTAGCTAAATAGATAAAAATAAGCTTTCTTTTACTGTGTTAGATGTTATATATGAGAACGCTAGGTTGGGTAACATTGAAAATGAAACAGAAAGATGTGAAGCAAGATGGATAGACAAACTACGTTCTCATATGCGGTTAGGTTTAAATGAATTTGTACATTTAAAACCTGTTTTAAAAGCCAGAAGGAAAAGGAAAAAGTAATGCCTATTTCCTTTTGCTGGGTTCACCTTTTTATTAAGTTCAACTTTAACTATTTAATTGTTTTATTATTTTTAGCTTTTGATTGATCTATGCATTATAACAGTGTTATATAAATGTTTAGTTAAGGTGTTGTTTCATTAGGGTCTGAAGAAGCTGTTATTCCATACAAAAAGCACTTACCAGTTTGTATATGCATTAAACTTGGATTTATCTGCTGCCTGTTGTTTGCTGCCTACTTTACCTTTGGATATTTTAAAATGTGACTGCTGTATTTCTATACTTGGAATTATTTTTCCTGCTGCTTGCTGTTTTCTGCCTATTTTACCTGTGGATATTTTGAACTGTGACTACTGTGTTTCCACACTGGTTCTTTTCTCTGCACCTAGTTTTGATTTCTGGCTATTAGTGTGGTTTGTCTGCTGGTGGAATTTTTGTGTTTTACAGTTGTATAATTGTATCAATGCAGTGTCTGTCAGATATGATGATAGTAATTTTATTTCTTTTTTTCACTCTCAGCCCAACCCCGTATCTATTTTTTTTATCTTATTTTCTATTATTTGTTATAAAAATGTCTCCATGTCATCCATCTGTAACAAATCACTAAAGGCTTCACTGCAAAGTGAGAAAGGACAGCCCCAGTGGATCAGCCTGCTCCCACTCCACCAGCTTCAGCACCAATGCCCAGCACATCTGTGATCCAACTTGGCAGCACTGCCTCTGTTGCTCCTGCACTATCTGTACTACCTGCACCCTCAGGTATACTGCCCTGACAGCTGGTGCTGTGGTACCTGTGATGATTGGGGAGAGATGGGCAAAGGCTGCCAACCTAATCAAATAGAATTTGATATATAATTCTGGCATTTGTAAATAAATGTAAAAAATACAGGCATGTTTTCTTGAGTGTAAAAGAATACTGTGAAATGTGGAACCGCAAAATATGTGACAACATTGTGCTCTACTGGCCCAGTGAAGCATGTTGTGACCCTTTCATGTTAGAGTTCAGCTCCAGTGAGTCTGAATGAAGGTTTCATGCTCATTGCTTTAAGGCTAAAGTTTATGACCAGAATTTAGATGTGGAATGTACTTGATTGCTCTGGTTTCTGTTAGAGTATATACATGAAATGACTTATATTGTTGTAAGTTTCTGAGCAGGTGTTAGATTGCTAAATAATGCAGTTTGTGGCCTGATAACTCAGACCAGATTTCAAGATAATGCAATATGAATACTGGGAAAACTTAAGTGTCAAAATGATGTTATTTGGGAGGGCCTCAGCATAGCTGTTGGTTAGTGTTTAAAAACTATTGTTCAACAAGAGACTGGGAGCATTTTAATCTTGAATATCTAACTCAGCACTCTGCCTAAGCTCACGTGTAAGTTTTTAGCACTGTGATTTCTTGTAGGAATAGTTAAAGCTAGTAAAGATTAATTAGGTATTTTTCATTTAAATCAGTCCTGTCCTACTGTATTATTTTTAAGTTTCGGTGTGATCTCTGAACTCTTAGATATCTCTGTGGTGTAGTAGTTTTGTCTTGTGTTTTAATTATTTATTATTAAATATTTTAAACACCTTTACATGTGGCTGGTTTGTGTAGAGATATGCTCTAGAGTACATTGCATATTTATAGAGGTTATTGTAATAGGCCACTCTAAAATAAGCCTTAGACTATAGTCACATTACAAATTGGATAATAATATTCCACAGAAATAATTGGACACCTTTTAAGGGCCTTTTAGTAGCTGATATTATTAGCTGGGTGGTGGCAGGGATTACTACCGTATGGTCTGAGTAAAGGGGTGCAGCTGGAGAATCTGTATCAGCCTTTCCCATGAGTGTCCGTGAAGTTGTATAAATACTTATCTCAAAGTGTGTGTGTGTGTTGTGTCAGTTACTTGGGCAGGAACACAAAGCACTGGTTGGGCAGAGAGGGTACTGGAGGTTTTAGCTTGCCCAGGTAGGCTGAGACCTGGACCCTATAGCTGTGCCAGTGGGGAGTCTTATTGGGGACCTGTTGAGCAAGGGAGCAACCAGCCCCAGATTGACTGTGATCTCTGTGTGCACTTAAGGGAAATTGTACTTTACTATGTATATTAGTTATCCTTTCCTCTCTTCAAGGAGATGACCTCCCTGGTGTTAGTGGTGAGGACTGAGGCTCCTTGATTGCTGGACCAGGGCATGGTAATCACAGTACCATCCAGGACTAGTGGCTAAGGTGGGGATTTTATCATCTGCCAGGAGATGCCAAGGTTGGTGTGTATGTTTGTGCACTGTATGCCTATGCCAGATAGCTGTTGTCCCTTGTAGTACACAGGAGGAGAAGATGTCAAGCATTAGCTGTGAGTGGAGTAAGGGGACAGAGATGACAGTTCAGTGGGTGTGGACTATATTCTTACTGTCCCCTCCATCACCCCAATCATGGTGTCCCCCAACCTTTTGTGTCCCTCACCATCCCAATGTATTGTCTTGTTTGTTTGCATTTGCTTCCTCACCGACACAACTTACCTGTCCCAGAAATACCAACGTCTCTTAACCAGCATTCCTCTCTTACTGAATTAAAAGTAATGGGCTCCTGTCCCTCAAGAAATGGTGTCCCATACATAGCTCTCTGTTTGGCAGATGTGTCTTCCTGACACATTTGATTCAGTCCAATTGGCTATACAACATGATTACATTGTTGTCACTCCTCTTTCTGGAGGTAACAGTCCAAATTCAGATAATATTCTTCACATATTTTCAGTTTACACTGCTTAATGGATAGCTAAAGTAATTTCTTACTTCCCTCCTGCACATTCCTGTATTGCTTTCCCTTTGTACATCCCTCTGCTTTCTCCCCATTTTATCATTTTCATATCTAACCCATTTTAACACATGTAATCAGGTCAAACAATAGAATCACACACAGCACACATAAGTACCAGAAAAAAAATCAGACCCCTCCATCACAAATAGCAGACACCTTTAACAAACATTTCATAAAATCAATATCAGACCTACTAATGAGCACCCCCTTATGCTAGATCCCCCACCCATCAACCTTGTTAGGCATCAACCCTAGATCATCAACTACTTCTAACCCTTTCATTAATAACTCTCCTACTCAACAAAGTGTCTTACAAACCCCATTCTCACTTCAGCCCATACCCACTGACACCATTAAGAAAGTACTACAAAAACTGAAACCTTGCTCCAACTCAGCTGATAATCTTCCACCACACTACCTTAAACTGGCTGCCAAGTCAAATGTCTACCCAATCAGTATGCTTATAAATAAGTCTTTATCTGACTCAGAAGTACCTACTATATGGAAACAATCTCACATCACCCCCATCCACAAAGGAGGCAACTCCTTTAAACCATCCAGTTTCCATCCTGTATCCATCATGTCACCCATATTCAAAATTCTCAAGAGAGGTATTCATCAGCAGGTAATGTAATATCTATTGCAAAATAATCTAACCAAAACCCAACATGGCTTCTGACCCAGCCACAGCACAGCTACAGTCATATTATCCTTTACAGACACCATGAACAAGGCCAGAGATGCAGGATGCTATACCATCTCAGTATTCCTTGATTTCCCCAAGGCCTTTGACATATTGTCTCACCCCTTACTGTTGAGCAAACTGTCCAATGTAGGCTTCTCACATAACACAGTCAAATTGTTTCAGAGCTACCTCGTGGATCGTAAACAAGCAGTGAAATGGTCCAATGAACTTTCACCCTTTCTCCACAACCCTACTGGAGTCCCTCAAGGTGCCATCCTCAGACTCTACTCTTCAACATTTTCACAAACAACCTTAACACTGCCACTAACCTTGGAACCCACATTCAGTACACTGATAATTCTACCATAATCTGTACCACTCAATCACTATCAGAACTCCTTTCAAAAACTCAGAAGTCCTTTTGCTGCAGTTGAATCCTGGCTAAGAAATGCCCAACCCTTTCTTATTCAAAAGAAGACTAAATTAGTACTCTTTCACACCCAGAATGCCTCCCCTGTCACTGATCATTTCAACATCCTTGCATCTGAGAACACTAACATAGAAACAGTGTAGGAAACCAAACTTTTAGGAGTTATCATTAACAATCGACTTTCATTTGACCCCCATATACAGCAAAATATAAAAAAAAAACTCATCAAAAATTGGGACTCTTATATAGAAACAAACATTTCTTTACTGCAGCAACCAAAACTACCCTTGCAAAAACATCTTTACTTCCCTCCCTTCTTTATGGTGCCCCTAACCTAACTGTCTTACAAACTTCTACCCTAAGCAAGTTGGAACAGTGCTATAATAAAGTTGCAAAGTGTGCCACAAACTCTAGATATCACACACACTACTGCAAACCATTACTAGAACTAAACTGGCTTGAACTCCCTAACCAACTTGCCTTTATTCAGCTATCCACCTTGCACAACTTTATTTTCAAGCCTTCTGCCTGCACTGCACTAGCCAAATCTAGTCACACCTTACAAACCAAATTGATCCCTATGATCAAAAGACAAAACTCTCTTAGCTAACTCAAAACCCACAAGAAAAACAGGTCACTCTCTGTATTGTTACTCTGTCTCTATACAATGGAATTCACTACCTCTAGCCATCTGGTCTATGACTGACCTAACACATTTCAAACCCTCTTTAAGAAATCATCTCAAAAATACATGGCTGTGCTCTTGCATAAAGCCTGCCTAATGCTCAGCTCTTTCCTCTTCTTCCACACTAGCCGCATTCTCCTCTTCTGTCACATTTCACTCCCTGACAGTCTGCAAGAGCCTAAAGCTCTCCTAACTCCATTTCTGTTTCTATACCATATCCTTAAGTTACTGCCCATGTTGTAATGTCTCTATTCTTAACTCTTTCACTATCTTTCTGTGTCACTAGCTTTTGGGCTATTGTTTTCCTAACTGAAACCAACATTTTATGTTTTCATGTACTAGAACAGTTAATGTCATACAGTGCACTATCTACATACTACTTTTGGACACTGTCTACTCATAGGCTATGTATATGGTGAGAGTGACTATTATTGTATATGTGTTAACTCTATAGAATTGTCCAGATATACAATCTTGCAACATAGTTTCTTTCAACTTATTTTTGTATAGTATTTCTAATATAATTTGTACTGTATTGGATTATATTGTATTTGTATTGTATGTGGAGCATTTCACCCTGGGCCTCTGCTGAAAACAGGTTTTGTAGACCCAGGCAGACTACCCTAGTAAACAAATATCAAATAAATAAATAAATAATTAATTAAATAATTGTTTATTTCAAAGTATTACATACAACTGGATTCAAACCCAGTATTATCTGGGCTCAAAAAAACAAATGTGCCAATGCATTTCACCTGCTGACACAGAGACAGCTAAGCAGCAGGTGTGTTTCATATACTCAGTACTAACTCTCAGAATTTTAGCAATGAGCACTGTGTTTGCACACTGCTTAACCATGCACAAAAAGGGACAGTAATGGAAATGTGTATCTTGCAAGTGTAAACACTTTTGCTAACCACCTCACAAACATGCTGAACACCACTGCACTATGCAAGTCAATATTAGCATGTATTAGTGTTGTTTAATGTCCAGTCACTCTTCATATCATGAAACTACATGTAGAAACATAACAAACTGAAGGCCCTATCTAATAATATGTCACATATTTACAATGCAGATGTGTTACTTCTTCCCATGCACTGCAACCCTGGTCTCTCAGTAGCTGTTCACAAATCACATCAGTCTGGTAACATGAAGAACTAGAACTATATTCACAGTTGAACATGCCTATGCATCCATTTTATGCAAGCCTTCCAACATCTTCTCTCCAGCATCCACTGCTGATGTCATCCACTACAAGTTGTCCTACTGCCTTGTAAAAGTTAGACTTGCGACATGGCACCTGCATAAAGTACTGAGCTTTGTAGTCTGTGTACTTAGATATGCAGTTCTGTTCTCATTGCAGTCAACTGTGCATATATGCATGTGTCTATCTAGCCAGAAGACCAGAAATGTTTATCCTACAGTTACCACTCCAATACCATGGACTGACATTATTTTGACACTTGCACATGTCTACACATCCATTTCATGCAGGCCCCCCAAAATCTTCTCTCCAACATCCACTGCTGATGTCATTCACTATAAGTTGTCCTGAAGCCTTGTAAATGTCAGACGTGTATCTTGGTTCTTGCATAATATACTGAGCTGTGCAGTCTGTGTACTTAGATGGGTAGGGGGTTGCTTTTCTCACTGCAGTCAGCTGTGTGTGTGTGTGTGTGTGTGTGTGTGTGTGTGTGTGTGTGTGTGTGTGTGTGTTGTTTGTGCACTTGCATGACATTAGAGAGAGCCTTTAACACCAGAATGTAGGACACTGCTACTGCCATATTCTCCTCGTCAGACACTGTTGATGTCATCAGTTATAAAGTGTTGTCTGAGACACTCCAAGTCAGACTTGAGCTGTGGAATTTGCAATAAATACTGAGTTCTGTATGCTGTATACTAGGGGTTCTGTTCTCACTGCAGTCAACTGGTGTGTGTGTGTGTGTGTGTGTGTGTGTGTGTGTGTGCACTTGCATGGAATTAGAGAAAGCCTTTTACACCAAAATGTGGGAAACTGTTATTACCATACTACCCTTACCAGGTACTGGTGATGTCATCACCTAAATGTGATTTGTGGATGTGCACTCTTCCCACCATTCCCACCAGGACAGGGTCAAAGGCTGACCTGGAGGCCAGTCAGAAGTAACCTCATCCTATATCATACAGACTAGAGTGACATGGCTTTCAGTCTATCCACGTATGTCATGGTATGGTTTGTAGGCCTTGTGTTTTCTTGGTGGAAACCCATGTGGTCTCTCTAGTCACTGTATGTGTCTGATAAAGTACATGCAAGCAGGAGCATTATATTCTATTAGTGTTCTGATGAGGTTTGAGTACAGTGCTGTAATATAATCATAAGATCTAAATACGACAGTGTGATTTAAGATGTGCACAACATAGACTTTCCATTCTACTGGGACACTTAGTGGTTGATGTTCAGATTGCTATGTGTGTTCCCAGGTCTTGCATCACTGAGTTACAGCATAGTAGAAGTGTTGTCAATGCTGTAATTAGCAGGGAATTCCACTTAGCAGAAGGACAAAAATAAAGACACACTCTTGCATTTATTTGTAGACTGTATGTTTTTCTCACTAATCATTTGTCTGCTTTAGCCCCTCCTGTAGAATATTATCATCACTGGTGGACTCAGTGATATGCAAGAATTAGCAAACGTGGTAAGCCAAAGGCCCTATACTTTAGCCTGAACTGTCACAAAATAAATTCCATACAGTAAAAGGCCAATCACAGATTCCTGGGCTATGCCAATGATAACAGCTCTACTGGTACAGGTTGATTCATCAACTTTCACAGTATGTGTTCTTTTGGTGAGCCAGTTGGTTACCAATCTAATAATGTAAAGGTTATTCCCCAGCTGGGAGAGTTTTTCAATCATACCTGCACAGGGGATTGTGTCCAAACCCTAGGCCAGATCAAGATAGGCAGTATGTACTGTCTTACCTTCATCCAGTCCTATCACACAAAAATCAGCGGTCTGTGACAACATCACAGATCATCTAGAGTGTGACTCAATACATACACCTCCCTGCCATGGTTGAATACACACTTTGATGCACCCCCCACGCAGACTATTTTTCCCATAGGAGGGAGTACATCAAAATGCATTCATTTGAGTTGGGGGACAGCATCCGATGCATGCATGTATAGGCACATCATGACTCTCCCCATCTGTGAGCTAGACCAACATGTCATCATGGACCTTTTCTAAATGGACACTAGTAATATTGCAGCTGTATGCAACAGACGTGTTTGAGTTGTTAATGCTACATCATGTCTGTTACTTCTATTAGATGTCCTCAAAGAGATCATTGAGGGCATGCATGATGACACTATCATCCTTTTGAACTTGACAAGCTCAAGTAATTCGACACTAATATACATTAAGTTATTCACTAAACACTGTCAGATATGGCCATAAACACCTATACCATGAAGTTGGTAGACAAGTGGATCATGTATGTGGCATCTAAATTTATTGGCATGTGTGAAGTGATCTATAGTTCAGGTCCAGTGATCAAGTCCATACATCAAGGCTGTCTGCAAGGCCCTTTCCTATTCATTATTTACGTCACAGATGGCACAAATGATATACACATCCTATGAATAAACAGCTGTCTGAAGGACTACAGATCATGGGCAATCATTGATTCCAGCTGTGAGATTAGTATAATACAGACAGTATCAACTCACACCATAGATTGCTGCCACAGCCATGACAACACCTGCAATAAAACAAAAAACATGTGGGGGATTTGTTAAATCATGAAAATAAATGCTAAACTCAAGGGAAATGTAAACATCACACCTTATGATCAGACCAACAGGCATGTGACCTGTATCTTGGGGTAGATGGTATGTGGAACATCCACCAGCATGTGGCCACACCTGCTGACTACTCCCTGATATGTAACACAAATACTGAGTATGTGAAGGACATCAACATCAAAGGCCATAATATCTTCCATAGTGCACAGCCTTCATCACACCAATAACTGAGTATAATGCACCCTTCTTAATGTACCTCCCTACACATCTTCCAGTTTAGTGTAACTGGAGCATACCACCTTGGCCACAGTGAGTTGTCACACATCATATTGGGCATATTCATTCTGTTGCATATGGTGTGGAACCCCTATCAAATTGTTACACTAGATGTATGTGTGACACCTGCTCTGGTGATGCACACAGTACATACATAGCTGTTTGACAGCATTGATGGCATGGGTGACATTTGTGCTACATATATATATATATATATATATATATATATATATATATATATATATATATATATATACACACACACACACACACACACATATATATTTATATATATATATATATATATATATATATATATATATATATATATATATATATATATATATGCCATGCACACCAGTCAGCTAGCCTGTATTGATCATAATGTCACATACAGGTATAGCAGTGTCCCTCCTTAACACCTCCAGCAGATGTTACAGTGTCAGGGCAGTGTGTGTGATTACCTTCATAGACTGCTGACATATTATAATAGTTGTACAAGTGTGTCTGTGCAGAACCATCTCTGATCACTCAGAATCACATATATTGTGCCAGAGACATGGGATCATTGGTGGAATTATGCTGATATTGTCCATGATTATATGTGCTTCATTTACTGTTGTCTGTGAGCCTTTGCCTTTTTCCCACTTGTTGTGGACATCTGCTGAGATTACACTCACATTTAGGCAAATCACTTTTCACAGTTTCACAATATGCACCCTACACCAATTGTATATATCATCCCTGATAGATGTCCTCTGCATTGTTCATGTAAAGATGCTTATCTCACAAAGACCTTTTCCTCATTGTTATGTCACTTTTTGTGACAGTCACACAATACACATTTTCACTATGTAGTCCGTACTGTACCATATTGGTATGTGATTGGTGTTCTCCTACAACTGTCTTCCATTGACATGCCCTCACCTGTACATTAAGTTATTTCACCTGTCCTCTTTTCCTGTGTTCATTCCTTCAATTCATCTGTGCATCCCAATTCAATACAAACACTTCCCCTAAGGGTTCATTTTACACTGCAGTCCATGTACCCTTACAGATCATTTACACATCTTCTGTACATAATGCCTTTAATGGGATTTCAAAATACTCTGCACTGTATACAATGTCCTGTACTGTGTCTGGAACATATACATAACTATATGTTAAGCCTTGGCAATCATTGTGGCATTCTGCTCAATCCTGCTAACCTACTGTGCTCTGAGGTAACCAGGTTTGCTGTCCTTGTTGCTTTACACTGTTGCTAGCCACAAAACCATGCTTGCTTGTGTTTATACATGGTGTGCAGCACAAATGTGTAATTAGCGCTGCTGTTCACCGTGCATCACCACTCGAACATATAAACTACATGTAGGCTTCACACAAAGCCTACGCAGAGTTTACTAAATCCCAGGGATTATCTTTGCAAAATACATGAGTAATACGCAAACTTCTGAAATATTTTAAATAATGTTGTTAGAGATAATATTCTCTGAATGCTACTATGTGAATGGTTCTGTTTTATTGAAATCCACTTTAATCTATGTGAAACAGTGAAGATATTATTATTTAATTAACTATATAATTATTTCATAAGTATTTTATAATCTGTATTTATTAAAGACAAACCATGATGGACATTTTTTGTACATTTTTCATTGTTTTAATTATCACAGTGACTTAAATTCTGTCTTAGCAATGGATTTTCTCTAATCACTATTACATAATTAAATAATATAAGCGATTTATATGTTATGGATGATGGACTAATTTTATCCATTTGCTATTATACTTTAATTCTGGTGATTACCTTTATTAATATTAATTAATTAATTGAATAGTTTCTTTTGATATCATATTTTCACATTTTTTTACATTTTTCTGATAATGTTTTAGTTTTGAGGTTTGTTATCAATACCAGTATACAAAAGTAATAAAATAAATAGAAATGACAGAACGAAACACTTTAATAAATTAAAGGTAGAGCATTTTCTTCACTTAATAATATTTAAATTTGGAGAAATTCTTTTATAGTTTACTGAAAGTTTGTACAGGTCATTGAATCTCTTTTTGGATATTATAGGTAACAATCTTTTATTGTTCATTTTGTTTAAGATTTAATTATCTTATAAAGGAAATATTTAAGGTATCCCAAAATATGTGTAGACCACTGGTACTCTATTTATGCTATCAAATTATTTTACTTGTTTTTCTAACCAAGTTTTAAAAGCTTTTCCACAGGTAAACAAGAATGGTATTTTCCAAATTTGGCATATGCTTTATTCCTGTTAGCACCAATACTATATAATAATTGTAATTTGATATTATATTAGGTATAACAACAGCATCTGGCATTTTGAATTAATCAGATATAGATGATTTCAATGGAATATGTAGTTATAAGTTCCAAAATCGTTTTGTGTCATACCGTCAATGGATTTAACTTGACCTTCAAGTATAAGTTTCCTTACAGGTGAAAAATTATCAGTAGTGGCTAAACAGTTAAAATAGATATAACAATGAAGTCCCTTGTTTTGTATCCATTTTATTAAAGGCAGTCTGAGACCAGCTGAGAGAAGCTGATATTTAGACAGCCATCAGGGGTAGCAAAATAGCAGCAGCAATGAATCCAAAAACAACCCAAATGGTAAGCGCTTTCATCCACATAAGTTGGGAACTTTATTAAACCAATATGTCTCACCATTTAGGCTGTTTAAATAACAGTCCCATTTAACCCCTTAATTAAAACCATCCAATAGCAAAGCAGCAGTCCATTGCAACACAATTAACCCTGTAATAACTCACAATTATAAAATGAGAATTCAATATAAAACACTTAATCATAATAAAACAACTAGAATCATAGTACGAGTGCTCTATTTTTTAATATAGGTGCTAAGGAAATGTGTTCATTCATACCTGGTGGGTATGTTGCTCCTAGTTTAAGCTGCCATCTTAATTCACTTTTACAAATTCTGTTACTCCAATCCCCTCTCCTAGGGTCCTTCACTACAATTTCCAAAATCCCCAAATTTAAAACTAATTTGTCCTGATCATGTCAATGTATATTTGAAAAGGGAGTTATTGGGGTTCTTAGTTTCTATGGCATATAGGTGTTCATATTTTATAATTTTATTTAATTTTATCATTTTATAATTGTGAGTTATTACAGGGTTAATTGGGTTGCAATGGACTGCTGCTTTGCTATTGGATGGTTTTAATTAAGGGGTTAAATGGGACTGTTATTTAAACAGCCTAAATGGTGAGACATATTGGTTTAATAAAGTTCACAACTTATGTGGATGAAAGCGCTTACCATTTGGATTGATTTTTGATTCATTGCTGCTGCATTTTGCTGCTGGTGTACAGAGTATTGGAAGCTCAGCTTTTATCATACAACTTTTGCTCGTGAAGATAAACTATTTTTATTACCTTGGTGGTGTGACATTGTGGACATTGGTATTATAAGACCGAGGTGGAATTGTGTTATAACATGCCTTTCTAGCTTGATTCCTCTAAGTCTTACCTACATAGAAAATATCATGTTAAACATGATAACATAC
>NC_056737.1:1758158222-1758368222 GCF_019279795.1 Protopterus annectens | reverse complement strand
CAGTCTCTTCTGCTTTCAGACATGCATTTAATCACACACAAAGATAAAAACACATTCATACACAAAGACTTTTTTTCTGTTTATTTTTTTACACTAACTAAACAGCAAAAGCACTGCTTAGCAAGTGTAAAGTAATGGTGATCATTAGTTTTTTTTTTCATGTATGAGCTCCACAGCAGCTTGATATGCTGCCATGAAGTGGTGGACTTGTTTTTCAGTGGGCATTACTTGTACATTAATACCGTGCTGGGGAATATTCATTCTCCAATCAGGGAGCTGATATACAGTTTGCCCATTCTGTAATATTCAATAATAAATTACTAGAGACAGAAAAAGATAGCAATGTCTCTTCCCCTGCTCCCATATCTCATCTGCAGTTGCATGTATATATGTACAGTTAAATGTACAAAAGAAGAAATTAAAGTAATAATGGTTGATAAAGCAAGTATACGTTTGTTTTGATCTGGATATTGCACTGTCTGTTGTTAGGTTAATGTAATGAAGACAGCACATCTTTTCTTGCAGTTAATTGGAATCCAGGTGTTCTGATTAATCAATTAGTTGACAGTTTGTGATATACTCTTTTAATTTATTGGTAGTGATCATCTTTTAATTATTAAAGTTCATGATTAAATAAAGTATACTTCTTGGGAGAGGCAAAGTTCTGCCTACTATTTCTATTAAATGTATTATTTTTTTTTGTTTTGTTTTTAGAATATACCTTTTATTAAGATACAATCTATAACATCTGGAATGTTATTTTAATATTTAAAATGCATTTTGGATGGATTCATAAATGTGCACTGAGCAAAATAGTCAAAATATTCTCTGAATGAATCAGCTCAGAGTCAAACAAATATCAGATAGCTATTGTCTTTTAATCTGTTACAGCATGCACTTAGTCACCAGAGGCCTCTGGTTTTGCCTTTTACTTCATAGGAGTACATGTGACATGAGAGATGTCAGCACCAAAACCTAGTTGGGGTCTTCAATTGTGACTCTTCTTTTTGTGGAGGTAGCTTCTCCTGTTTTGATCTCCTACGCCCAATCTATGAGCCAGTTGGCAATCTAGCAGATATCACAGGGGCTTATTAGCTTTTATATTTTGCCCACGTGAGGGGTTGTGTCAAAAGCTTTTGCCATGTCAAGGTGTGCAGTGTATTCCATTGTAGCTTCATACATTACTTTGCTGAGCTTTTCAAAAAAAGTCGGCCATGTTGATTAAGCATGACCTGCCCTTGATGAATCCAAACTGAGACAGTCCAGTTTTTGGAGGCCTCTATGTTCTCATTGATGAGTTCCATGGCAAGTCTTCACATGTCTTTGTATATGAAACTGGTCAGACTTCTGTCTCTGTAATTGCATAGATCTGTGAAAGAGCCTCTCTTATGACTGTTGCTGTTCTCCATTCACTTGCTACAAAATCTGTGTGGAGGTTGAGGTTGAACAGTGTTGTTAGAGGACTGTCTAAATCATGCTTCAAGCTATTTAAGATTCATCTAGGGTTGTCATCAGGGCTCATCAATGTAGTATTTTTAGCTTTTTAAAGCACATTTAGGACTTGATTGTGCTTGATAGCTGAAGGCAAGTCAGTTTCAGATATATCTCATAGGTTGGACATAGCAGCGCGAGATGGGTATTGTTTGAATTTATTGGCCAATAGGTTTACTATATGTTCAGCTTCAGTGACAGTAGCATCATTCACAATTAGAACAGCAGATTGTTGCATTGTGCTTTTGAGATTTTGACTTGAGTTCTTTGTTTATTTCAATGACAAGGGCTCTATAATTCTGGAAATTACTCTTCTTACTTTTGGTCCAAATTATCTTCCTTTTATTGCAAAGCTTGAAGATACTATAGTTTCACAGTATCATAGTTTGGTACTAGGCTATCTGCCCTGGGGCATTTATAAGCCTAGCCATAGTGATGTGGCTTTCGCCACCCAATGTAATGGTACAAAAGTGAACAGAATAGATTTAGAATACTGTGCCTCTGTCTAGTAGTGACACAGTGAAGACCCCCTTACATAATAGAATTAGTTTACTGTGCCTCTGTCTAGTAGTGACACAGAGATGACCCCTGGGGTAAACCTACGATCTCCCATCCACTCGTCAAGATTTCTCTTGAAGAAGTTCAGTGAGGGGCTCTGCCTAACATAAACTGGAATTCTGTTCCAGAGTATGGGATGTCTCTGAGTTATGAATCTGTCCTCTCATATTTGTGCTGAGGTTCAAATCTTTAGCTCTCGTGGTTCTGATGGATTTGGATTTTTTGAGGTGGAGCATGTCCATCAATTCATGGTTGGACATGGCTTTGTACGTCAGGCACAGATCACCTCTGAGTAGGCGGTATGCTACTGAATAGAGCTGGAGTTTCTTTAGTCTGGCAGCATATGACATATGTTTGAGACCCTTGATCCTCTTGCTGAGGTACTTTTGGGGTCTCTCTAGCTGTTGCAAGTGCCGGGTGAGGTACATACCAAATGAGGCATTGTACTCAATCATGGGCCTGATAATGGAGGAGTACAGGGGCACAATAACCTCCTTTGATCTGGATGTGAATCCCTTCATGATAAGGTGGGCAAAGTAGAAAGTCTTTCTAACCACTTTGGCAACGTGGGTGTCAAATGAGAGGTCACTATCGACTTGGGTCCCCAGGTCTCTGATTACTTTTTCTGTATTCAGTGGGTTACTGCCTATGTGATAATTTGTGAGCACTTTGTTTTTCCCAAAGGGGATGACTATACATTTTTTGGCATTTAGTTTAAGGCCATGATTCTGATGCCAGTTGTCCATTTCAGTGAGGCCTTTCTGTAGGATGTATGTGTCAGCTGGTGTATCGACTATGGCACCTAGTTTGCAGTCATCTGCGAACTTTGTCAGCCACAACCCTCCCATGTTTGCTTTCACATCTGAAAAATAAATGCCGAACAAGAGGGGTCCCAGGACAGAGCCCTGTGGGACACCACTTGTCACTGGCTTTGAGTCTGACATGGCTCCAGCGATTTTGACTTTATGGGTTCTATCCTTTAGCCAGTTTGCCACCCATCTTGTGACATATGGATTTACATTTAAGCTGTTGAGCTTGTCTATGATGCCATAGTGGGGAAATGTGTCAAAAGCTTTAGCCAAGTCCAGGTAGGCTGTATGGACTGCTTTGCCCTCATCAATGGATCTAGTGACTCTCCTCCATGGACTTTGTTTCTGGGGTTTACCTGTGTCTGTTCCTAAAAAATACAACTTTATCTGTGCAGCTGATTACACACAGACATAGTGTGATGTACATTTCTACATATTCAATGGATGTAATTGGGATTGGCAGGGATTTGAAGCTTGGTAATATATCACGTAGGAATAAGCAGTTTGTCTTAAAGAAGTTTCTGAAAGCACCTTTGGTGGAAAGGGTCTCTGGTTTCAAATTTAGCTTTCTAGTCAGAAATAACAAGAGATAAAGACACACAGAGGGTGGTGCAGGATTATCCTGTATTGGTATGGACAAGACCCAAGATGTTGGTACTCTGATTAATTGTTCCAGATCATTTGTATTGACAAAGCTCAGGAATCTGTGAGCTTATTCACTAGTGGTGAAGTAGGTTACCCATTCTATAATTAGATAATTTTGATCATCTAAGGAAAATGGTATTGGGTTTAATAGTGAGTGATTAAAGTTCCTGTTGATAGGTTTTGTAACTTTCTTTGGTCACAGAATGAGTTCTACAGTTAACTAATATATAGTATGGGACATTTTGATGGTGATTCGGGCATGAAGAATCTCTAGTGCATCATGCTGCTTTACCAGCCTTGATATAAGTCTTAGCTGGATGAAGATTGAAGCACATCCGTTTTTTCTTACCTCTTGCACAATAGCTGGTCTACACATGTGGAAGACAATCATAGCACTGCACAAAAGGCATGATTATCACTGTTTTAAACCCTGTCTTAGTCACTACATAGACTTCTACATCCTCCAGTGTGACAAAGGCTTGTAGGGAGTAAAGTTTATTTTTTAGGCTCCTAGTATTGAACAGTAACACCTTCCTCTTTTCTTTTGCTTGCTTCATTATATTAGTAGGTTTATCAGGTTGTCATTGCCAAAAAAATGAACTGTGAAGGTGGACAATGTCTTTGACAATACTTGAAAATCTAGAGAGGACAAATGCATGTTGGACTCTCTTTGAATGACACAAAAACTTAGACAATTATTTTTTGCTCATACTGTGGCTCCTTGGAGAAGGTAGAATGTTGTTCAGTGCTAGTCTTATACCTGCCTGGGTCACATAGCCCGAACACTCCATCATGTCTCTCTTTATATAGTCAAGGGAGGTACACATGAAATCACTGACACCCAAAAGTACTATGGTAGTGTCATACTGATACTTGTTGTTCAAGGACTTGAGTGAGCGTGTGATCTGTTGGATCCTGACACCAGACATGCAAATAAGTGACACTCTTTCCTTGCTCAGAAGTATACCTGAATGTTTGCTTATTAGAAGGCTGCCTTACAGGCTCAGGATCCAGGACTATGGAAATTATTGTGCTATGTCAGGTGGTGGGCTTAACTTGCTGACTGCACATTATGCTTGTATTGCATTTTGGAGGCCTTTGACATTTAGGCAAGTTAATCTTTAGAACATCTGTATATGACACATTATATGTATTCCAATGGCCTAAGTGAGGTGGGTTGTGTGGTATACTGCTGATGATTTTTGTTTCTTAATTTACTGAGTATTAGACTTTTGCCTCAAAAGACATTATATATGGGGGGTCTATATCATAAAGACGAACAGTTACTTACCCGATCGCCTAAACGTCGACCCGTCTTCATCGAACCGCAAAAACATCAATTGTCCAGAAGCTCGAAAGTGGAAATGTCGAATCGTCATGGTTGGCCCTTCTGCGGTATAGCTCTGTAAGGTAAGTGTGCGATAGTTACAGACCTTAGAGTTAAGGTAAGTGCATAGATGGTGATGTATGTTAGATTGAGTGTAGGGTTAGAAGTAGGGTTTTGTTAAGTGTATGTGTGTGGATTATTTAATTTGTTTGGGTTTAGCTTTTTAAGGTAAGTGTGCAATAGTTACAGACCTTAGAGTTAGGGTGCAGGTTAAGTGCATACATTTTGGTATATGTAAGATTTAGTGTAGGGTTAGAAGTAGGGTTTAGTTTAGGGTTAGAAGTATGGTTTTGGTTAGTGTATGTATGTGGTTTATTTAGTTTGTTTGTGTAGGTAGTATGTCGCGGTCAGTGGGGTGGGACAAGTATGACAGTTTGACTTTCTGAATTTCGCGGTTTAGGGCATTCAGTGTATATGCGGTTCACGGAATATGTGTCGACGTTTAGGTATTCGGGTAAGTAAACTTTCATCTTTATAATATAGACCCATATATGGGTCCTAATTAACAAGGATATAGGGAATCTCCAAACTCTAGATCCCACTCAATTTGGTTTTGTGAAATGTAGATCATGCCTTTTCAACCTGGTTGCCTTCTTTGAGTCAGTCA
This sequence comes from Protopterus annectens, assembly GCF_019279795.1. NCBI lineage: Eukaryota > Metazoa > Chordata > Ceratodontiformes > Protopteridae > Protopterus > Protopterus annectens. The sequence goes on along the minus strand of NC_056737.1, from coordinate 1,758,362,725 downwards.
CCAGAGTTGTGGATGAGGGGAAGGCAGGCCATACAGCCTACCTTGAGCTGGCCAAGGCCTTTGATACCATCTCCCACTCAGGAATTATTGATAAACTCACCAAACTAGGCATCAATCCCTATATCATTAGGTGGGTTGCAAATTGGCTCACAGATAGAACCCACAGTGTGAAAGTAGTGGACTCCAAGTCAGACTAATGACCAGTCACGAGTGGAGTCCCACAGGGATTGGTCCTGGATCCTCTCTTGTTTGGCATCTACTTCTCAGAAATCCAGGCCAACATGGAGGGACTCTGGCTGAGCAAGTTTGCAGACAACTGCAAGTTGGGAGCCATTATTAACTTCCCAAGTGATGTAAACATCCTACAGAAAGGCCTCAATGAGACCAATGACTGGTGTCGAAACCATGGCCTTAAGCTTAATGCCAAAACATGCGTCATTATCCCCTTTGGAAAAAAACTCAGTTCCCACTAATTACCACATCAATGGTAGCCCACTGAACACTGATGGTGTTATATGAGATCTGGGGACACAGGTTGACAGCAACCTCTCCTTTGACCACCACATTGCCACTGTGGTGAGAAAGTCCTTCTATGTGGCACATCTCATTACCAAGGGTTTTGCATCCAGGAAGAAAGAGGTCATCATCTCTCTCTACTTTTCCCTCATTAGGCCAATCATCGAGTATAATGCCCCATTTGGCACGTACCTCACTAGGCACATGCAACAGCTGAAAAGGCCACAAAAGTACCTCATGAAGAGGATCCTAGGCCTTAATCACATGTCCTATGTGGACAGACTCAAATAACTTCAGCTATTCTCTGTCTCATATTGTCTACTAAGAGACAATCTCTGCTTGACTTACAAAGCAATGTCTGACCCAGCTCTGTTAGAAATGCTACATCTAAAGAAATCCCAATCCCTCTGCACCACACACTCCAGAGATCTCAACCTCATTACCACAATCAACAGAACATGTTGGAGGGACAGGTTCATAACTCAGAGACTTCTCATGCTCTGGAATAGACTTCCCATACATGTCAAGCAGAGCACCTCACCAGCCCTGTTCAAGTGAAATCTTGATCAGTGGATGGAAAATAGAAAGTTCACCCTGGGGATCAGTCCAGTGGCTCTACTTGATAGAGGCACTGGGAACTAACATTGGATGGCACAAAGCCAAGACACCTCTATGGGCTAGGTTTGTAAAGGCTCCAGGGCCATTAGCCTAGCACACACCTATGGACCTATGAACCTAATCCCTTACACATTGTGTTATGCTGTTTGAGTAATAGATGATCATCAGACAGCATGAGACAAATGATAAATTGTTCTAGGATTCCTATCTCAATCAGGTTGGCTATAGAAGCTGTGGGAAGTAGTGGTCCATGGTTTCAGCAGGGATGACTTTGATGGGTGGCAGACATGACAATAACAGCTTGAAACTTAGATTGTTTAGGATATTGTTTGGTTGTATTTACTACTAAGACATAGGGAAATGTCTATTTATTTGGTCAGGGGAGGACTGCAACTCATGGTGGGTTTACTTGTGTAGGTTATTTGAGCCTCAGACTTGGATTTCTATAACTACATAGATTTCAACAGACTCTTATTGGGAAAAAAGTTTTTGCGCAGACAACAACCCAGTCCAACAGCGGCAATGCACTGACTGCAGCTCAGCTCAGTTGTTCTCCTTTTGACAAAAAAAAAATATTTCTCACATTTCAGAGGCTTCTACTCTTTTCAGGGTCTTAAATAAAATACCATAGGTGGATGCAGCTCTGTGAGGTTACAGAAGATGAGCCAGAGAGGGATCCAATCAAATAAAGCCAACAGTGGTGCTCTGTGACATCAAAACCTGTAGGAAGTCACAGTTCTCTTAATCCATTGACTCTGAGCTACAGGTCAATGACCCCAGATAGGTTAGAATTTCAGAAATGTTGGCTTTTACTGTCAGAACTGGGAGAACCTGTAGATGTAGAAACAGTAGTGATCAGCACATAATGTACCAGGGGATTGGGATGGCTGTAACAATGGGGCAGAAATAAGATCGGGGAAAAGAGTAGCAAATGAATCAAATAGAAAAGGACTGGAATGCAACTTTAAGCAGGCAAATTGAAAACAGAATATAAGACTCTAGCAGCTAAGCTGGAATGCAAACAACTATAGAAGCAAGGTAGCACATATCCTGCTGCAAAAGTTGCAATACTGCCACTATTGCAATCTAAACTGCAGTCTATGGCACCAGACCAGACAGAGATTTACTAGTAACACTGCTTAAGAGAAAATGCAGTAATAAATAACTAAATGAGGCTCAGATCCCAAGTCCACAATTCTTCCACAATTGTAAATTAAACTACAAGACTAATTACCCAGACTGAATTCAAATATAAACAGTTAACTTTTACAAGTAATTTTAATTATGGAGATAGAACTGCAGTACAACATATCCTGTAGTACAATTTAAAAACAATGCTCAGATCTTGCAACAATTCATAGTTCTTCCACAACTGTAAATGAATAAGGGCAATATATGCCATGGTCATCATTTGTGTCACCCCCTGTTTTCCAGCAAAGTATATTTTCTCCAGAAATACATTAAATGATTTAAGTAAATGACAACTTTCAGTAAATAATGTTTTCAGCAAGTGAAGAAATCATCTTCATTATCAAGTTCAAGGATTCCCATAAGTCTATAGTTGGAAACCATCTGTGTTTGATATTGTGATTCCTGAAAAAATGTGCAAATCAGCATGCAGAGCTGCTAGTCTTTTATCTTTCTTTAATCAGTTGTCATGAGTTTCTCAGCCATGCTCTTTTTTTTGGATTTCTAGAGCTTGAAAATCTAGCTTGGTAATCTCTAGCTATTACTATAATTAATTTGTCATTGTTAATTGGCTCCAACATTTTCCTCTGTAATGGAGAACCTGCAGAAAGAAAAAATAAATCGCCACTTTTCCTCTCTACCAGTATTAATGATGGTTTGTGTCCCTGGTTGCATATTTTGCCACTTCTTATCTTCTGTCTTGGTCTTCCTTTATATACCATGTGGATGGAGTAATGTTTTAAATGAACATGTTGGTCTGTGAGATTTCACATTGCCCTACTATCTTCCATAAGAGGTAAAGATGCTACTAACCACATGTGTATTAATTTAATTTATGCTATCTTAGAAAAAGAGTAGCTCCATTAAGAAACATTTTACTTGTGAGCCTGGCATAATATTGATGTATAACAATGCACCATAATTGGAGAAGTACAGTACCTTTGGCTACTGTTGATTTGTGTGAAAGAAATTTGAAATATGTGACTTTGGTCATTATTATTGTTATTAATTTTTTGACACAGATATTTAAGATGGATGCACTCAACAAAGTAACGATAGATACTGGGATTGGGGGTTGTCTGTAGATAAAAATGACTAATCTTGCTGAAGTGACAAAATTAAAAATTCATTAGTCTGTGTTTGCGAGACTAGTGTGGATTTTTGTAAAGCAAATTGGAATACTTTACTGTGGCCAATATTTATCGCAATCAGACACGTGATATGTATACAGTCAATAAAGTGGCTGTAATCACTGAGAACAGACATTGGCTGATTATAATGACAACACATTGGGTAGCATTTATGGTAGAAATGTTTTGAAATGGGTAGTTTTGTCATTATTGGTTCATTAATTTTGTTCCACTGCTTACTGAAAAAAACACTCCAACAAATAATGCTGCTGTACTAAACTTTAAAACAATTATGAATAACAGAATTCATGCATTTATGCTTGGACCTAAGAATGTGTGTGTGTTGGGGGGCATAAATTGAAGACGGCCTGGACACAAGGTACACATAATCCACCATGGTGTCTATATTAGGGTGACTGGCAAAATCGTACTCATTAATTGGCTTGCCAATCATGCAGGTAGAGGCATAGAGGCAAACCCAGACGACAAGATGAAATTCTATAAGAGCTCTGAATCTTAACCTTCTGTACCATGCAGGCAGAAAACTTGCTAGAGGATATAAAAAGTTTCCAGGAATGCATGTGTCTGATGTAAGGTTTGAGTATCCATTTTATGACATTAAAAGATCATAAATGTCAGTTTTTTAGATTAAGGAGAGCATGCTGTCATAAAGCCATATAAAAGAAAGTACCTTTTTATTTCAGTGGGTACTCTGAAGTTTATTTGAAACAAGAAATATGCACAAACAGTCTATGGCAAGAAAAAAAAATATTATTGAAACTAAGAAAAAAAATAACAGAAACAGAGAGGGGGTGAGACAGCTTGACATTGTGGTCACAAACCCGCGGTGGCAGCAGTCTAAGACACTGATGAAATATGTGTGTATGTTGGGCTAGTTAAAAAGTGAGGAAATGTTTGCATAATTGCTGGGTAAGCTTCCTTTTGATCCCTTTACTAAATGAGATGTTGCATGAAAGAACCTCTTTGTCATTTAAATATTCTGAAAAGCTTTCTCAGTATTTAATACAGTTTTACATCAGTTCAGCCACTGGTTGATCTTTAAATTCCTGTTACCAGCATGACTATTGCACATGTGGGAACTGCACTGTTAGTAGGTCAGCATTACCCATAAATCACTCACTCCAGTAAGCAGTGGGTACATCAGCAATGCAAAGTAGTACATAAATTTTAGCAAGTAAGACACTGTGCAATTGGAATTTTACAGTTGTGCACATGTTTTGTTGGCAGGGCAACTCATGCTGTTAAGATGTGGTTGCTTAAACTGCAGAGTTATTTACAGAGATGCTGGCTGAGTAATCCTCTTTACAGTTAGATGACGTCTTCAGAGTATTCCATATGAAGCCATCATTTCTGGAGATTTATGGGATTGCAAAGGTAGCTACAGGCCTGTGAGCTGGAGGTAAAAGAACATATTATGAATAAGGGGAAATAAACTGTAATTTTCATGCAAATTAGCGTTTCCCTCTTACCAGGTTGGTATTTGAAACCGTTTTTTACAAACTGAATGCAAACAGTGGAATAAGATAATGCCATAAGCGTAAAAAGTCTTCCAGCAGGAAGTTAACAAAACATTTTTGTGCAACTGTTGCTTATTAATTTGGATAGCTGCAAAGTTTACAGTGGTAAAACCAAACAATCATGACTCAAATGCTAGAGTCATCATAACTGCCAAACTTTCCTCACACAATTCAACAGACAGACAATCAGACATTCACATGGCTGTGTGCTCACACAAACATACACATACATACAAATAGCAGAGAAAAAGCAACAACTTACAGAAACATCTTCAAATGGAATGATAAAATCCTGCTTTTATACTGGGAAAGAAGTACCCCTCTATATATTATTTCTAACTCCAAAATCACAACTGCCAGTGGACAAATAACAAAGTGTCTCTTGCTGTTGTATCCAATTCTCTGTAGATAGTGAAACAAGACCTTACTAAAATATTCATTATGGTAACTACTTCTACCTTTTTTTCTTACTTTAACAATGTGATTATTATATTTAACTCACAGTACATGTGCTCTCTTAATATTCATGCTTCTAGGCTTCCTCAGTCACATTTTTGAAGAAACAACATTCATGATCACAACATTCATAGCAATCTACATGTATACTCCTGTTGATTCAATGTGTACCTTTGTAGTTTATTTTGTTAGTGAAACTGCACTGCTCCTTTATTAAGTGCATATGAACGTGCATAATGTACTTTTTGACTTTTGTTCCTTTTTTTTTCTTTATGGCCTTAATGTAATTATCCTCCATTTATATTCTCAAATCATTTTATCCAACGGAGTGTTGTTGAGAGCAAGTGCTTATCCCAACAATTATTTGGATATGACAGAAAAACTAAGTCTGGATGGGAAACTGATCTTTTACAGGATGAACGCTGATATATTTAGCAAAGTATGGTGCACAGTGATTGCCAACTTGGAATATTGTTGGTTTACACACAGCATGTCTTCAATATTTGAAAGGAGACTAGAGCATCTGAAATTATTCATGCAGATGCAAGAAGGATATGCAGACTCCAGACTTATGTGGCCTCAAACTACAGTGCATGGCCATACAATGATTGTGTGTGTGTGTGTGTGTGTGTGTGTGTGTGTGTGTGTGTGTGTGTGTGTGTGTGTGTGTGTGTGTGTGTGTGTTTAAAATTATTTATTTTCATCTTGTTACTTTATATTTGATTTATGACTTACATGTATGCATGTACTTATTGCATTTTCTTTGCCTAGTGTCACAGGTCATGGCTGCAGAGGGTACAGTCAATCACCTCCACTGCTGGCTAATAAACAAGCACATTTTCCCAGTTCTTAGTGTATGACAGATAATTGTGTAATTAAATTCTGCATATTGAATTGTCCTGACAGTAAAACTGAAAGTGTATTAAAAACATGTTGAAGATGACTTTTAAGGGGTAAATGACTATTCAGGGATAAAATAATTTGTAAGCAAGAAAATATCTAATTATTGGAATACACTTATTACATTTGAAGTTATGTGCATTCCTGAATATGATCCTATTTATGAACAGATGTTGAATTGTCTGAGTTTTGTTTTACATAACTGTAAACTTTCAACAGAGTGGGAAGAAAACTTTGTAGAACTCAAAAAAAGGACAAAAATTAAAAGAAGCAGAAGTCCAGGAGGCACCTGAAAGTTGTATGACTCAGTACTAAAGGGACAAAAATGACACTGGAGTGCTTGGACTCGCATATGTTGCATGCTTATGTTTTGATCATTGCTCACTATGTGGAAGATGTTGCTTTGTTTTGGTGTCATGCCTTCCTCACTATAATGTCAAATGTACAGCAGACTTCCAAACATTAGAAAATGTGATATTAAACAATTCTCTATTCCTTAATGTCTTTAAAGCCAGGGCCATGCTACATGATAGTAAAAAGTACTGAGCCCTACTGTACTCCCACCGGTGCAAAGTTCTCATGTGGTACTCTCAAAATGCATGTAATATCCTGTATCATAAACAGCACAAGCACGGAATTTTAATTTTACTGCATTGTGTTGTTTATAATACATTTCTTTTTTCTTTCACATATCTGGGATTTCGTCTTAATAAGACAATGTCATTCTTTTAAAAGGTCTCGTAGAAGGTCTCTGATGTAAAAAACACACATTCTAAACAGGACAGCTGCATCATCTCAAAGGTTGCCTTTTGCCCACTTTTTAAAAGTAAAATTACTGCTGTACTTCTCTCCTTTCTCTTACACAGAAGTTGTATCCCGCTTAATCTTAACCAAAACATCAATGACCTCATAACTGTAGATAACAGGATCACAAGAGTTGTCCTGGCAGCAGATGTTTGTACTTGTTAAATTGATGTGCCACGTTTTAACAGCTTGACTGGCTGAACTTATTAGATAGGCTTCCCAATACCCAGCTGTCCTCAGCATTGATCTTCTCAAGACAACTGTTCTGTCTTTACCTAATCTCCTCACTTGGTCTTCATCTCACAGACATTATGTCCATCTTCTTTATACCACCAACCAATACCTGCAAAGGTGAGGACCATAGCCCACCAGGGGCAACTCTCCCTATACCCACTTGTACAATTCTTTAACAGAAAAATCAGAAATCTAAGTTCCACCTATACCTGCATTATGCAATCACCCAGAATGATACCACAGTACAAGGACAAAATGATTGACTTTAACAATTGGCTAAGCTTGTGGTGTCATTCTAAAGGGATCCAATATCTGTATGCCTGGGATGACATGATCGACAGACCACGATGCTTTGCCAGAGATGGCCTGCACCTGTCACCCCTGGAATTCCAGATACTGGCTAAGGTTCTTGCCTCCCCTAAAGTGCCTTTTTTAGGCAAAGTTCAAATGACAAATTCACCACCGTAACAAGAACAGGCAAGCAAAAACTGTGGGTGATGCTACTCAATGCTAGAAGTCTAAATCTCAAAATGCACTCACTCGAGGCACTCCTTAAAATGGAGAACATCGATATCTGTGCAGTGACTGAGACCTGGTTCAAGGCTCCAGAGAGCACCCCTGTACTACCAGGCTATAACTCATACCACACTTTTCGGCCATGTAACCTGGACCAGAACACCAAAGGCAGAGGTGTGTCCATATTCATTAGGGATATCCACACCTCCAGGCTAGTTGCTCAGCATAATGCATATGAGGTTATCCAAGTGCAACTAACTCTGGGCAAAACTGCAATCTAAATTGTAGCTTGCTACAGATCCCCCACCATGTCCCAGGATTCCCACTTTTCTTTTCTTGATGCACTGGAAAATATTAGGGTTAAACCAAACAGCCTAATAATGGACGATTTCAACTACCCCACCATTAACTGGGAAAACTACTCATGTACCAACTCCTTCGTTCAACATTTTCTGGAATTAATAAACTCCAATGCCCTGGATCAAATTATCCACACCCCCACCAGGGGCAACAATATCCTAGATTTAGTCATTACAAACATGAGTGACCCATTGTTCCACAACTGAAGTCACCGCCTCATTAATCCGATCAGACCATAAGCTAATCACCCTAGATATCCAAATCCTGCCCCCACCCCCCATTAAGAAAACCATGGTAAAATATTTCTCCAAAGTCAGCTTCATGCTTCTTAAGACAGAAGTGGTGAACTTCACGATACACATGCAGCTGGACAATACAGTTACGACTACTGAACCCTACACAATTGCATTTTATAAGCACTTACATGATTGCATGGATTGTGCTATCCCAAACAGAAGCAAGATGCTATCCTGCAAAAAAGCAAGCCAATCTGGTGGTCCCCTGCCATAAACAAACTGTACATCAGAAGGAAGAAACTGTTGCAAAAGAGAGTAAAATCTGATGAGTGGTGGAGCTCCTTGGTCAGCCTCAGTAAGAAGCTGCTATCCCTGATAAAATACTCCAAAGCTAGTTATGAAAACAAAATCACCACTGATTCTAAAGACAACAACAAAGCATTCTATAGCTATGTCAAGAATCTCAATGACAACACTTAGATCTGCTCTGAGTTACAGCACAATGGCACTAAATATACAGACCCAACTGGTATTGCCAACATCCTGGCAGATAGTTTCAGTGCTAACTTTACCCCCCTCTCACCCCCTGAAGGGCCCATCTCTATACTGGAAGAATGCAAAGTTACTGTAATCACGGCTGCACAGGTAAAAAACACACTCTCCAAAGCCAAGAACACAGCATCCATGGGACCAGACAACATCCCAGGCTGCATTCTACATGAACTACAGAATGAACTGGCAACCAACCTAAGTACCATGTTCAATCATAGCCTCACCTCAGGCTTTGTGCTTGCTGAATGGCGCACAATGATGGTTATCCCACTGCACAAGGGGGGAGCCACCATGGACCCTGGGAACTACCGGCCCATTAGCCTGATGAGCCTGGTCTGCAAGGCCATGGAACATATCATCATGGAACTTATAAACAAAGACATTGGTAATCTCCAAACTCTGGAGCCCACCCAGTTCAAGTTTTTAAAAGGCAGATCATGTCTCCTAAACCTCATAGACTTCTTTGAAGCAGTCACCAAAGCTGTAGATGAGGGTAAGGTGGTTCACCTAGCATATCTAGATCTTGCCAAGGCTTTTAACACCATCCACCACTCTGGAATTATAGATAAACTCACTAAGCTAGGTATAAATCCCTATGTCGCAAGATGGGTTGTCAACTGGCTCACTGACAGAACACACACTGTGAAAGTAGCAGACTCCAAGTCTGACTTCAGACCATTGACAAGTGGAGTACCACAGGGTTCAGTCCAGGGTCCTCTGCTGTTTGGTATCTACTTCTCTGAAGTACAGGCTAACACAGAAGGTCTTTGGCTAACGAAGTTCACAGATGACTGCAAACTAGTTGCAATATTCACAACTCCTAACAAGATGGACATCCTACAAAAGGGCTTCACTGAAACAGATGCATTATATCAAAGCCATGGCATCAAGCTCAAGGCCAAAAAGTACATTGTCATCCCCTTTGGTAAAAACTTTGTACCCATGAACTACAACATAGGCAGTAGTATACTTAACACCAAAAGTGTGATAAGTGACCTTGGGACACAGGTGGACATTAGTCTCTCCTTTGATAATCACATCATCACAGTAGTCAGGAAATCCTTCTACGTGGCATACTTCATCACAAAAGGTTTCTCATCCAGAAAAAAAGAGGTCATTGTTCCCCTCTACTCATCACTCATTACACCCATTATAAAGTACAGCACCCCTTTTGGTATGTTCCTCACAAGACATCTACAACAACTGGAAAGGCAGCAGAAATACCTCACTAAGAGGATTACCACCCTCAAACAGATGCCCTATGTAGACCATCTCAAAAAAACTCCAGCTTTACTCCGTCGTATATGGCCTACTCAGAGGTGATCTCTACCTAACATACAAAGTTATGTCAAATCCAGAGCTGTTGGGCATGCTCCACTTAAAGAAATCCCAATCCCTCTGAGCTACACGCTCTAGGGACCTAAACCTTGTCACCACAATAAACAGAACATGCCGGAGGGATAGATTCCTGTCCCAGAGACTTCCCATACTCTGGAATAAACTACCTATCTATATCAAATAAAGCTCCTCATTAGCACTCTTCAAGAAAAATCTTGATGACTGGATGGGAAATAGGAAATTCACCCCAGGGATCACTTCTGTGGCTCTGCTCGACAGTGGCACAGGAAAATAATTTTCTTGGGTGGCAAAAGTCAGGGTACCTTTTTGGCTGGGCTTGTATAGGCTCTACGTCTGATAGCCCAGTACCTACCAATGAAACTATGAACCTTCAAACCTGCTTTACATTCAACAGGTGTGCAGACTCTAACTTGCATAATACCTATCCACAGGACACATCACCTTTTGCTAAATCTTCCTGCCCTCTTTTGGACCTCTAAGTTGATGTGTGATGACCTATACACACACACATATAACTAGATATGCATGTGTTTGTGCGATGTGTGCATGTATGTATGTATGTATGTACGTGTGTGTGTGTGTGTGTGTGTGTGTGTGTGTGTGTGTGTTTGTATATATATATATATATATATATATATATATATATATATATATATATATGTGTGTGTGTGTGTGTATATATATATATATATATATATATATATATATATATATATATATATGTGTGTGTGTGTGTGTGTGTGTATATATATATATATATATATATATATATATATATATATATATATATATATGTATATATATATATATATATATAATTTATTTATTTATTTATTTACCGGGAAATGAAATTTCAGCTGGACACAGGTCCTTTTTCAGTGGAGGCCCTGGGAGAAAAGCTCCACAGAACAATAAATGACCAGCAGAGTACATGAATAACAATTGAATATACATACAATAACAAATAATACATACCACAGCAAATATTAGCTACACATACAATATGAAACATAGTAATGAAGAGGTAGATATACCAATATGTAGCTAGAGGCTAGGAATAAAGGTAGGATGTATATGCAGATAGTACTAACCTCAAACGGATACTGTTCTAAACTCACATACCTAAATCTTATATACAAATATTGCACTAAACTCAAGCAGATATAAAGCAGAAGCTCCACATGAAGGTAGTACAAGCTAGAAGGGCTAATGGGATGGAAAAGGGAAGACAGAGGAGTAAGAGAGGAGACTGAGTGAGTAGTATATGTGGTAGTGAGAGGAAGCCAGGTGTAAGTCAGTTGGATATGTATTTGAAGTTGAGATGAAGTGAGGTAGTTAAGCATGTTATAACAGGTCTGAGAGATTGAGGGAGGAAGGAAAGGGAGGGTAAATGGTGAGCAAGAGCCTGCAGAGGAAGGAATGCAAGGATCCACTGGTGTGAGGCAGGATGGCTAGGGGAGGGGAGAAGAAGGGGAGGTAAAAAGGAGGGTTACTAGTCAGGATTGGTGCATGGGCATAACCAGAGACTTTTTAAGTGAGGTTTTAGTGCAGTCTTGAAGTGATTGCAAAAAGGTAGTGTGATTAGAGAGGGGGGAGATTGCTCCATCATCTGGATATGATGCAGGAGAATAGTGCTTCTCCTGCTGAGTTCTTGGGTTTGATCACTAGAAGTAGATTTGTGTTGCTGGAGCATAGTGGTCTAGTGGAACAGTAGGGCTGGAGAAGGTTTTGAAGGGATGGGACTTTAAGAGGATGGTTTACTAACCTGTGGGCAAGAGAGAGTTGATTCAGGTGAAAAGGTTGAGGGAGTTCAAGCCAGCCAAGTTCTCAAAGTGCGATACAGTGGTGGCTGCGATAAGATGCACCAGTGGCAAACTTAGCAATTTTATTGTAGCAAGCCTTGAGCTTGTTTAGGTCTGTTTGTCTAAGGTAGGTAAGTATAGGAAAATCATAGAGTAAAGTGGAGATTAGGTGGGAATTGACAGCAGAAATTCTGGCTGTCTTGGTGAGGAATTGTTTGTTTCTGTAGAATGCACCTCTTTTTTGTGAACCTTTTTTTATGGTAAGAGAAATGTGAGTGTCAAATCTGAGATTATTATCAATCTCAACACCAAGTAGTTTGGTGTGTTCTGTTGGGGAGATGAAGGTATTGTCTTTGGATAGAATATTAAAGTGGGGGAAAATTTGGTTAGATTTAGTGGGTTGGGAGATAAGGAGTTTAGTCTTGCTTGGGTTGAGTAATAACTGGGCATTAGATAGCCAGCTTTCTACAGATGAAAAGGCTTCCTGTGTGATCTTGTGAAGTTCAGGTATAGTTGGGGCTGAGCAGATGAGGGTGGAGCCATCTGCATACTTTATAAGGAAAGCATGCTTGGTGGCTGTGAACAGATCATTGGTGAAGAGTGAGAATAGTAGGGCACCAAGGATGGAGCCTTGGGGAACACCGAGTGTTACAGGAAGTTGAGGAGATAGGTCATTATGCCAGGCAATTGATTGCTGGTGGCCAGTTAGATAGTTGTAAAACCAATCAGTAGCTGATTTGGAAAAGCATAGGTTAATGAGAACAGAGATTAGTAGTTTGCATGAGACCATGTCAAAAGCTTTGGATAGATCTAGAAATACAGCAGGCCATTATTTTTATGATGAAGGATAGCATTAGGGAAAGAGAGCAAGGTGATAGTAGTGCTGTGGTATGGCCTGGAGCCATGCTGGGTGCTGAAGAGGAGGTTATTAGTTAAGTGGTAGTCTAAGACTTGAGAATGGATGCATTTCTCAAGTATCTTGGAAAGTGGAGAAAGGATGGCTATGGAACGGTAATTGAAAAGTTCAGTGGAGGAGCCACCTTTATGGAGGGGAATGATGTGGGATATTTTCCACAGTGTGGGAACATAGATTTCTGATAAGGACTGATTAATTAAGATAGAGACTGGATAGGATAGGTCTTCTGCTGCTATGTTTAGGCATTCAGAAAGGAGATTGTCATCTGCAAGTTTTGTAGGCTCAAGTTTCAATAGAAGTTGTTTTTTTTTATATAGGAGGTAGGTACTGATGAAAAAGAAAAGACTGTGGGCAGAGCATTTGGTTTTGATGTAGGGAGGGTGGGTGGAGAGTTGTATTGTTTAGTCAAAGACAGAATGGTTTCAGTAAAGTGTTTATTGAATGAGTCAGCAATACTGCTGGAGGAAGGGGGAGTGGTAGGTAGGGTGGGTTGGGGTGGGGTACCTGGGTGGAGAATGGAGTTTATTGTGGACCAGAACTGCTTAGGGTAGTGATGGGAGGAGTTTAGGGCAGAATGATAATATTGGGCTTTATTTTCTTTTATTTGCTTTTTGACCTTGTTGAGCAACTTTACGAATGACTGTCTAGAGGAGGGTGTTTTTGTTAAGTGCCAGTGCTCCCAGGCTTACCTCTGGTTTTCATTAGTGCTCTGGTGCATTTTGTAGCCAAGGGGAGTACTGTGTTTTGATCCTGGCATTTCTTAAGGGGGCATGTGTGTTTAGGATGTTTAGAAATGTGCTATTGAAGACATGGACAGCTTCATCCAGATTGAGGTACTTTAGTGGTGTCCACTCACATTTTTGAAGGGATGAGATAAAGGAGAAAAAGTTATAATTCACCATATTTCAGATTTGCCTATAGACAATAGGTTTAGCACAATTTCAGTGGTGTCTCAGAAGGAATGTTGGCGTTTGGTCACTGAGGCTGTCTGGTAGACAGCCAGCTAAGTATGAATGAGAGTCTTTATTGACTAATATCCAGTCGAGAGTAGTATGTTTGTTAGAGTTTTTATTTATCTGGATAGGTGACTGTATTAGTTGGGAGAAACCATGAAGGTTGAGATTTTGGGATGGATGATTGATACTAAAAGATAGCCAGTTGATATTAAAATCACCTAGGATTATGGTTTCCTGGGGTAGGGAATGGTTAGCCCAGTTCAGGAGGTTTTCCAGGGGTGGGATGTTTTGGCCAGGTGGGAAGTAGCATGATATGATGTTGATTGTTTTATTTGGGTTTAGTTTGAGGTTGGCATATAAGATTTCTCCATTTGCAATGTGGGGGGCAGATGTGTTTAGGATCTGGATGTTGAGGTGGTCTTTAAACGTTAGAGACACACCACTCCCTTTCTTCGATAGTCCATCTACTCAAATAATGTTATAACCTATTGAGACTATTTCCTCACTTTTGATGTGAGGTTTGAGCCAGGTTTCAGTCAGGATTAGAATATCAGGAGAGTATAAGGCTATATTGGTGGTTAGGTCATGAGGTTTATTAGTTACACTTCTGATATTTAGACACATGAACAGGAGGTCAGATGGTTTTCTGTTGGATTTTAGTTGTGAGAAGGACCAGCTATTAGGCAGGTTTTTAGGTGAGGAGTTGGTAATGGTAGGAACAGGGTTAGGGTGGATATCACCACTGAGGGCTAATTTAGATAGGGCAGTAAACATAAGTTGTATAAATCTGGTAATTAACCTGTCATATTTTAGGGGGATTTTTGTTTGAATGAAACAGGTGACTGGTAGTATGGTGGGTGTATTGGGATAGAGATTGTGATGGTATGACAAGTGTAATTAGTAGGTGGGTGACGGATAGAAGTGAGAGTAAGGGTGCAGTGATAGTGGTGAAGTTTGCCTATTATGGAGTTCTAGTAGGATGTAAGGTGTGCAAGAAGACTGCAAGTAAGGAGTGTAAGCACATTAGGTAGTAGCATGACTGTTTCGGATGAGCAGTTAGATCGTAAGTGGGTGGGGTACTGTAGGCGGCAGAGGATATAGGTTGCTAGTATTGTTTTGATTGGTTGCTGGTTATTGGGAGGGATTAGTGCCTAGAATAAATGTAGATGTAGTGGGGGCAGATGGTATAGGGGCAGGGCGGGGCACGAAGTGAGCCCGTGCGTAGCAATCAGGGCTTAAACCCCTCAAAGCTGGGGATAACCAGGTAAATATCTGATGGCTTACCAGTGAGCCAAATTCAACTGCTGATGAGCACTTGTGTCCTGATGGGAGACTAGTAATTTAAAGATGACTGCATAAACAACAGGAATCTAATATATAAACACACGTGCAAACACACACACACACACACACACACACACCCACAAACACACACACACATACATATACTTATATATATATATATATTTATATAAACTGTTTTACTTGCATTTTTGCTTCTTCTTTGTGGGCACTTCAACACATAGCTGGATTTCACTAAAATGGCCCATAGGTTTAGTGGAGCTAATATATTAACAAATTACAAATAAACAAACACATAATTACATAAATAATTTGACTTTGTTTCTGACAGTTATTCACATGCACTACATGATATAATTTATTAGTAGTCTATACTGTTGCAGCAAGTAGCTACAATCAATAAAGCCAAATAGTTCGATGTAAGGAACGTCCACTGAGACACTCCATTGTGCAAGATATCTCATTCATATTTCTCAGCAAGGAAATATGTTAATGCTGAGCTGTTTTATTCCCTCAAAGACCTCTATATAGATGGTAGACTTCAGAGCCTCTGTTCACCTCATCCAAAATTAAGCAGCAATTTTTTCCATTGTCTACCACTATGCACCCCATCAGTAACTGGGTCCCCCTCCCCATTAAAATCCCTGCCTGACTCAGATTACATTCTTTCACTTTTTACATCCATCCTGGCAGTGATCAGACTACCCCCATGTCCACACTCTACTCTACCTGAAAAGAACTTGACATCTGTTTAATACCACCTACTACACCCATCCTGCCAATACTTAGAGACCCATATCACTTTATGCACCTATCCTAGCACTCTTTATTACCCTTCCCCAGTTCCTACTACCATTATAGCACTGCTCAGAGCCCCTCTCCTACCTCCTATATTTGTCCTGGCAGCATTCTGCGCCTCTCTCCAATCTCCTGTCAGTGTTCACAGCTCCTGTGACAATTTACATTAAGGACAGCAGTGAATGGAACCACAGCCTAACTCATCAACCTAGCAGCAACCATCATGCTGTTACCTTCCATTTTGTATGGCACTACTTGTTGGGTGTCTATATGACTGACTGAAATCAGAGATGATGAGACCAGGTTCATGGAGACCTGCAGACAGAATCAGATTTTTTTTTAACATTATTTACTCAATTCCTGTGTAGTCCTCAAACACAGTGCACCATAAGTTATTAGTGTTTGGTTACTTTGGTTCTTAATCTATCTCTGTTTCTCCCTTCATTTCCTGTTGCATATGCCCTCTCCTTCCTCCTAGTATGATGTTCAGTCTTGTACTATTGTAATCTCTCGTTCCATTGATTTTTCATTTTTACCCTCATTCTGGTCAGTTTTGACATATTCTCTCTATATCCAGGACCATCTTATATTTATTTATTTATTTTATTTCCGGTTTGATGACCAGGGAGGTCCACTGGGCTCAGGGATCCTGTTTTCAGTGGAGTGCCCGGGGAGAAAAGCTCTATAAAACATAGTAGACATAGTAATAGTTAAGCAACTAGTACATGTTAAAAAGTTAAACATAAGCAAAGTAAAATAGCAACATAGTATAATATACAATGCATATTTACATGTTTGTACATTAGAAAACAGTAGTACAGAATCACCACAGTACTGAGGTTTTAAATCCTCTGAGAATGGTATTAAAGTCACATTTGTAAGAAAACAGTAAGTAGGATTGCTCTCCTATTGGGTAAGGTGGAAAGATATTTTATTTCTATGGATGAATGCATGTATTAGGCAGGATTAGGTAGGTAGAGTACAATTGCATTTCCTGTTATTGGAGAGGTAAGAATGGAGCTGGGTTTTGAAGTGATCAAAGTTTTCAGAAATTCTTAGAGAAGGAGAAAGAGAGTTCCATTTTTTGGTTAAGAAAAAGGATAGAAGAAGCTGACCTGGGGGACGATTTGGTTTGTGTACAGAAATTAGATTTTGGTGGGCAGATCTTAGAGTTCTATGAGGGATGAAAAGAGGTAAGGCATTTGTTTGTGCAGGGCACTTAGTAGGCTTAAAAATAAGCTTGTGGGCTGTAGCAAGTTGGAGGTAGTCCAGGTAGTTGGGAAGTAGTAGCCATTTTTGGTGGTGGAGAGTTATGCAGTAGTGGGTAGAGTACTTGGATTTGGTGGTGAGATTTTGTTGTAACAGGTTTCCAGTTTAGACGAGATAGAGGA
Organism: Protopterus annectens; assembly: GCF_019279795.1. Taxonomy (NCBI): domain Eukaryota; kingdom Metazoa; phylum Chordata; order Ceratodontiformes; family Protopteridae; genus Protopterus; species Protopterus annectens. The sequence goes on along the minus strand of NC_056737.1, from coordinate 1,758,345,153 downwards.
AGATAGGATGGTTAGTAGGGGGACACCATACATCAAAGTTGGTAGTAAGTAGGTAGTGGCAAGGGTCTATCTTGTGGAAGGGGAGAGAAAGTGGGAGCTTCTTAACAGCATGCCAAGTTTCTGATGTGTTTTCTTAATATTTAGCTGAATATGGGTATCGAATTTTAGGTGTTCATCAATAGTGACCCCAAGAAGTTTAGCAAAAGGAAAAACTTCTATAGTGGAGTTGGCATGACTGATAATATTGAAGGAGGTTTTGTCAAGAGGGAGAGATTTAGAGGGAGAGAATATCAGAATTTTGGATTTGGTGGCATTTAGAGAGAGGTGATTTTGAAGCATCCAGTTCTCAGGAGTAGAAAAATAAGTGCGATTTTTTGTTTGGAGTTCAGGGAGGTTATGAGCTGAGCAAACTAGAGTTGAGTCATCTTCATATTGAACTATCTTAGTATTAGGAATAGCTGTGTGGAATTCATTAATAAAGATGTTAAAGAGCATTGGGCCAAGTATGGATCCCTGGGGTACTCCAGTTGGGGTTGGAAGGAAGGTTGAGATGCCAGTTTTCCATTTCACACCCTGAGATCAGTCAGAGAGGTAGCTGCTGAACCAGGGTAGGGTGTTGTGTGAGAGATTAAGATTGGAAAGGTGGTTTAGAAGGTTGGAATGGGAGACAGTATCAAAGGCCTTGGAAAGGTCAAGAAGGACTGTGGATACTAGTTCTCCAGAGTCATGTGCATGGTTTACTATGTCTAGGAAAGAGAGAAGAGCAGTTATTACACTGTTGCCAGGACGGCATCCATGTTGAGTTGGGGTGAGTAGATGGTTATTTATAAGGAAAGGCATGAGCTGGAGATGGACACATTTTTCGAGTATCTTTGAAATAGGTGAGAGAATGGCTATGGGCCGGAAGTTGGAGATGCTATTATGTTTGCCTCCTTTGTGGAGGGGTAGGATAAAGGCTGCACACCACAGTTTGGGGACATAAGATTCCTATATGGATCTGTTAATGAGAATGCTAATGGGGGTGGTAATGCTATCTGCAGCAAGTTTTAGAAAGAGTGAGGGTATGTTGTCAGGGACATTGGAGCAAGGCTTAAGCTTAGAGAGGAGGTTATTTATGTATGAGGTGGAAATGAGTTTGAGATGAAAGATGGGAGAAGAGACAGGCATGGTAGGTTGGGGAGGGGTTTGAGTAGGGGGAGGAGTTGTTGTTTGGGCAGGTCTTGGTGACTTCTGCTACGGAGTTAGTAAAGAAGTAGTTGAATAGTGTGGCTATTTCTGGGTCATACTTACTAGTGTCAGGGCAAAGATTTGTATTGGTACCTGGGTTGAGAAGAGAGTTAATGGAATTCCAGATTTGCTTGGGGTTTTTGGAGTGAATTGATTGAAGTTTGGTATAGTATGTTTTTTTATCCTGTATAATATATTTTTTGGCTAGGTTACAGAGTTGTTTATATTTAAGAAGGGTGTCAGGGTGCTTATTGCGATGGTAAATTTTCCAGGTCTTATCCCTTTGTTTCATAAGTATTTTGGTGTCTTTAGTAAGCCAAGGGGCTGAATTGTTTTTTATATGCTGTGTTCTAGGAGGGGCTTGGGAGTTAAGGGTATTTAAGAAGGTTGAGTTGAAGAATTCAATGGCATGGTCTAGAGGAAGAGTTTTTAGATTATCCCAGTTTATTAGTTTTGAGAGAATTAGAGAAAGTTGTGGAGTTAAAGTTTGTGAGGTTTCGTGTGTGGATATATTGGTGTTGGTGAGGAGTGGAGGGGATTGCTCTATGGATGAAAGTTGGCAAGTGGTCACTAATGGAGTCTGGTAAGGTGCCACTATGGAAGATTTTATTTGGGTGGGAGACTAGGATCCAGTCAAGTATGGAGCTTGGGGGGTTGTTTTTATTTGGGTCTGGTAATGGAATTTTAAGTTGACTGAAATTAAATAGGTTGATTGAGATGGTGGGATTATTGTTATTAATTCTGTTCCAGTCAATGTTTACATCTCCTAGGATGTATGTCTCAAGCTTAATACTGGTTGAGGCCCATAGTAGAATGTCTTCGAGTGTAGATGTATTATTTCCAGGGGGGATGTAGAGGGCTATAATGCAAATACTTTTATAATTATTTATTTTGAGTATTCCTATGACTAGTTCGGCATTGATGAATTGAGGAATAGGGTTTTGGTAGGGATTAAGGGAGAGTAGGCTAGAGTAGATTAAGGCTACTCCTGCCCCTTTCCTAGTTAGGCGGTCATATCTGAGAGCTTGAAATCCAGGGGGAAGGACTTCCGAGTTGGAAATATTAGGTTTTAGCCATGTCTCTGAGACAGCTACTATGTCAGGAAGGGTATGGTATAGCCAGGCATGGAAGTGGGCTATTTTGATTTTTAGACTCTGGGGATTGATGGTTAGGAGTTTGAGAAATTTAGGGTTGGTAATATTGGTAGCCATAAGGGGAGTTGGAATGTTGCTGATAGTAGGGCCTGGGTTGGGGTGTATGTCAGCTACTAAGCATAGGCAGTTAAAAGGGAGTGGGAACAGGGGTTTAGACTTATTCCTTGAGTTTGTGGGATGTGTAATATAGCTTTAGGTATTTGGCGTTTTATTGGGGAGGGGAAAAGTTTTAGCTTGATTTAGTGAAGTGGGTTTGGTTGAAGTAGAGAGGAGGATACAGTGTGAAAGTGGGATCAGGAGGGGTGAGGTTGGGAGTTGGTGGAGATGGTTGGAGATAAGAATGAAGGGGCTAGTTTGTGAGAGGAATAAGAGGTAGCATGGTATAGAGGGATTAGAAGAAGTATGGTGAGAGAGAGAGAAGGATTTGAGACAGTGGAGGAAACATGGTGTGATTTAGATATACGTGAATGGTTAGAAGGTATGTGTGGAGGAGGACATAGGATTATAGGGGGCTATGAGATGGTAACAGGGTGGAGTATAGTAATGACTATGGGACCTTATGGGTTGGAATGGGGAGGGGTGATTAAGTATAGGAGAAGGTGAAATGGAAGGGATAATGATGAGATGTAACTGGATTGGTTGTTTGGAAGGGGAGGGAACTTGAAGCCACAATAAGTGTAGGTGTAGTAGGGGTGGGTGGGAATTGGGGGTAGGGTAGGGGAGCGAAGTGAGCGTGCAGGGCTGCTGTGTAGTTTTTATCCTCATCCAGTTCTGAATGATAATGGTGTTTATCTTCAGTAGACAGTCTGATAGTTTTCATTTTTCCTTTTTTTTCTTTCTAGATGCTGTCCTCTTTTTCTATGTCCCAGCTATAGAAATTCCAAATATGCTCTGTCTCCTTTCAAATATATTTCCCAAATCATCAGTGCCTACTTGTGTGACCAACTACAGTCCCATAACATGAGCATCATTCCAAACTGTGTTACTGACATTTCAAGATCTACTCTCCTCCTTTCTTTATTAATGAAATTTGCTTAGATAACATCTAAGCAATACTCTCATGATATGATCTCCCAACTCTGTGTACATTCTGCATGTACCTCATTACCTGAATGTGCTTCTGTCACTGTCTTGCAAATCATTTCTATTCTGTCTTCATACTTAATTATTTCTCATTCTCTCTTCTTCACCTTGTCCCTTCTATTCTTTAGCATAGGTTTATTTGCTCCTTTGCCTTGCTAACCTCTTTCATTCCCTCCAGGGTACAATCCTTTCCACTTTTGCCATGCATTCCTTCCTTTCTCCTTTTGCCTTTACTTTATTCTTTTCTATGTCCAAGTAAGTGTTTCTGGTATTCTGCATTTCTGTAGAAACCCCTTTATTCTTTTACTTCTTTCCCATTCATCCTTTTCTCTGCATACTGAATTTTCCTCTTTTCTATTCCACTACTTCAGATTTCTTCCTTAATTTTGTTGCCACTGTTCTGTTCTGCATAGTTTTTTTCAGGTTCCCCTCAATGTACATCATCCATCCCAGTTCTGTTAGCAATACTTCATGTACTTTAATACTCTTCTCCACATCTCTTTCTCCCATACTTTGTCTTGCCTGTTCCCATCCTGCTCCTGTTCTGTTTCTATCCACTGAATGATGTTACACATCAGTACACATGTAGAGAAATGCTGGCGCCCCCAGCCCCCTTTCTGATTAATTCTTATTTTTGCCTTGCTCACTCATTTCCCCTTGCCTTTACTTTATGCCAATCTGTATTTCTTTTTTTTTAATAAACATCTTTATTAAATCACAACTAAATTTGAGATACAGGTATAAAGACATTAATATAAAAGGAAACAAGCCATAACAACATTTTTCATGCAGTATACCAATTGCTCCCTTTTAACAATAATCATTCACTCCAACATTACGTAATATACCAATTTGTCCCTTTTAACAATTATCATTCACTCCAACATTACGTAAATTGCTCATTTCTTTTCTTAATCTTACTCCTTCTCCTGAATACTAATTTGAGTGTATTATTCCCTTAGATTCTATTCTACTTCTATGTAATTTTCTATTTCCTTTTTATAAGGACCCCACCTCCAGTTCTTTTAGCTCTTTTGCAATATTTCCTGCTTCAATTCAAATAATTTTCTTAGTGCAAATATTTATGGCAAAACACTCCTTAGGGAAATGTTACAATCTGATAGCTCATTATAGTCCTAGAATGCATTTTCAATCTTTTCTCTCTTTTTCATCATATCATCAGCATTTACTATCTATTGGACAAAAAAAAATATCTGCAATCTGTTTATGATTTAAAAATACCTGTGCAAGCACTTCCAAGCAAAAATATTAAATCTTCTAGACTTTGTTACATAACTGAGAGTCATGCAGATGTCTTTCCATTGTTTAATGATAAACTGCTTTCTAGTTTCTTTTGTCAATCCTTTCTAACCTCATCTGATTGGTTCTTATAGTTATCATACAGTATTTGATATGCCCTCCTAGTTATCCTTTTTATTATTTTTTTGTAATCTTTTTTCCCTGGGGTTGACTTCTGTCTTGTAGAATAGGTGGAAGATCATTGGTAGTATCATCATTGTTACTGCATTATTTTCCCAAGAAACTTATGTCTTCTTTCCACTTCAGTGAACAGTATACCTTTCCATTTTCCCAACTTTCTCTACTTTTTTTTCTGTTGTTTCTCTCACTGAGTTCCTTACATAGACCTCTAGGTACCCGAGGTACTCTGCCTCTTTTATCTTCCCAATTCTTCCCATTCCATTTTCCTAATCTCACTACCACTGTGTTTTTTTTTTTGCTTTTCCACCTGAGTATTTCCATCTCCTAAAACTTCTCCAATGTACCATCTCCTAAAACTTCTCCAATGTACCTCTCTTACAATTCCCAGTGCTGCAGCCACATTGTCTGACAATTACATACAGTCATCTACTGATAACACAAACTGAAAATGTATCCCTTTCTTTTCTTCAAGCATTGCTAAATTGTTTCTGACTTTCATCAGCAACTCTTCAATCACAAGCTTAAACAGACATGGGGGTAGTGAGCACCCCTGTCTGTTACCTCTCTTCTATTGCTGTGTCCTCAGATACTTCTCCTTTTATGGGTATTTCAGTTTTTGGGTCATGGTATGTGGTCTGTAACCAGAGCATGGACCTTTCCCCTACATGCCTTTGCTGTGGTATCTTTTATATGGATTCTCAGTTCACCATATTAAAGTCCTTTTGCAGGTTAAACAGTAGAATCCCACATTTCTCTTCCTGCTTCTTTACCTCTCTGTGTATGAATTCTAACAGGTCCTATCATTTTTATAGGTTCATAAGTGTTTACTAGGCTAATGACCACAAGGGACTTTTCAAGCCTAGCCATGCATCCCAAATTTCTGATAAGTTCTGATACCCTTGCTATGTCTAAGCATGGGCCTGGGAGATGAACCATTTACAAGTTACCTGTGTCCATTACAGACATAGGTGCCAAACCAGGGATGCATATTTAGTTTACCATCCAATTGTCCAAGTTGCACTTGAATTGGGTTAGGGAGGAACTCTGCTTAATATGGATGGGGAGCTTGTTCTATAGATGGGGTAGTCTCTGGGATATATACATATCTCTCCAGCAGGTCCTATTTATATCACAGGCAAGGTTTAAGTCTTTAAAATGAGTAATTCTGGTGTTGTTTGTTTTGTCAATATGCAGGAAGTCCATCAGAGTGGGGTCTGACAATGCCCTGTATGCCAGGTATTGAGCTCCCCTCATAAACCTGTAGGAGACAGAATAGAGGGATACGGTCTTGAGGCAGTCTGTATAGGACATATTACTTATGCTCTGTATTCTTTTAGTGAGGAACCTCTGTTGGCATTCCAATTGTTGGATATGCTTGGTTAGGTACATACCAAAGGGGACACAGTACTCAATGATAAGTTGGATGAATGCCAAATAAATGTATCAGCCAGGAGGTTTGCTATATCTTCTGGCTCAATATAGGTGGCTCCATTTACAGTGAGCTCTGCACACAATTGTGTATTGCCTTTGAGGTTGCGGACATAGCTAAATAATACTTTGTAGTTGTTCTTTGGCCTGGGAGGCCAAACTTACCCCAAATTTGGCTTTGATAGACTTTATTTGTCCTCTGCGTTGCTTGTTTAGTTTGATGAGAGTGCTTTTATCCTGCTGAGTACTGCAACTTTTAATCTTTGCCATGATTTTCTTCCTCCTGTTATACAGCTGATTGACTTTGTGATTCCACCACGGTGGCTTGTTTTTGAGTTAGTTCTGTACTTCTTCCTGGTGGGTACAGCTTCCTGTATGCAGCTATTAACATGCTTGCACAGAGTTTCTGTGAACAGTTCTGCATAGGCAGAAGTGTACTCAGGGTTTATGAGGTCTTGAAATGTTGCCAGGTTCTCACTTAATAGCAGGAAGTTAGTCTTAGAATAGTTCCTGAGTATTCCAGGTTTAGCTGGGGGCCCAGGTTATATTTTTATTTCAAAGGAGACCATTTTGTGGTCTGACCTTACCAGTGAAGGCAGTATAGTAGGGGGTGAGCAGCAGTCTTCCATATCAGTGAAGACCAGATCCAGTATGGTTGCACCCCTAGTTGATGTATTGGCTAACTGGTTCAGGGATTTTCTGTTTACAAAATCCAGGAATCTCTGTGCATATACTTTTGGTGTCATACAGGATTCAAAGTTAATAGTGGGGTAATTAAGTCACCCATGAATATGGTATTGGGTTGGATGGTAAGTCTTTCAAATAAGTTTATATACTTGGTATGGGTTTCCTGGGTCATAGAGCGGGAGCTATAGCTTGCAAGGAAGTGGTATTGGATTTTACTTATGGTGATTTGAACATGGAGCAGCTCAAGTGCATTGTCCTGTTTGACCAACCTTGAAGTATATTTATTTTTGATATAAATAAAGACACATCCACTCTTCGTCCCTGCCTGTGAAGTAGCTTGCCTAAATGTGTGGAAGACACTATAACCTTGCATTGTCGGTGTGTTGTCCGCGGCCCTAAACCATAACTTGGTGACTGCACAGACATCAGCATTCTCTTGGGTGAAGAGAGCTACTATGGCATGTAGGTTTTTTTTATTTAGACTCCTAGCATTGAGCAGTAATACCTTTAGATGTTCTTGGTTTTGATTTGTTATATCGGAAGTACTTTCAGTTTGGCATTGCCTAAAAAAGGCACTATGAGGGAAGACAATGTTTTCGCTAATATTTGAAAGCCTAAAGGAGAGAGGGGCAGAATATCCCTGGCAAGGCAGTGTGGTCTGTTCCCCATGTCCTTCCATTCTGACAAATACTGCACCCCCTTAGAAGGACACCAAAAACTAAGCCACATATTGGAGTTAATCATCTTTTGTTCATATTGTGGCATCATTCTTGGAGAAGGTAAAATGCTGCTCAATGCTAGGCTCATACGAGCCTGAGACACATATTCTAAGAACTCCATGATGTCTCTCTTCATATAGTCTAGGGAGGTACATCTCAGGTTATTTACTCCCACATGGACTATGACTGAGTCATATTGGTAATTGTGGTCCAATGACCTGAGTGCATGCATAATGCGATGGATCCTAGCCCCTGATAAGCAGCTGACCATAACTTTCTGCTTACTCAGCCTGGTGAGACAGACATTAGTGTGTCTCACAATGGAGTATCCAATGACTAGAATGTTGGATTGTATGGTGACTTGCCTTATGGGCTTAGAGGTAGAGGCTCAATGAGATGTGTTGATGTTGGCGTTGTTTTTCAAGAGTGTATTTGTGGATGCTGAAGCCCCAGGGTGCCCATATCTGCCAAGCCGGTAATAGAAGCAGTAGGAAATTTTGTTTCCATGGCAACAGACCCTTTTTTATTGATTAGACAGTTGGAGTGAGAATATCAATCACTGTCAGGAGTATCTGGTTTGTAACTATGTGGATAGTGCTTGTCACTGCAAACTAGTTGTCCTGTGTGCAACTAGGTATTGCAATGTCAATGGCGCTTTTACAGTAAAGCTGTCACTCAAGGTGTCTAAGTCTGTACAGAGCACTACCTGAGGGGAAACTAATACATAGACCTTGAACATTTAAGGATGAAGTATTTAGGAAGATATTCTGAAGTTAGAAATAAATCAAGCAGTGTTTACTGAAAACAAAGAATTAGCTTGTCAAGAGCTATGAGAAGAGGGGAGTTGCATGAATGGCTACTGCCTGGCTGCTACTAATGCTGGTCTCACTGCAGCTTCACTCTCTTCTTTATCATTATTCTTTCATCTCTGCATTTGCTCAATATCTGACACCTGGCAGCAAATACAACTGAGGCTAAATGGAAGTACACAGATTATGGCAATAGCATATGATATTATTGCCTTTGGCTGCATTATTCTGTTGCATTTCATGTTCTTGTGCTTAACTTTGTTTATTCATTTTAATGTACTTTTCAACAAGCAGAACAGTTGAGTGTACAGATTACAGTGGTCAATAGTGTAAGGAAAATGAATACATTTGACATGTGCTCTGAAATCTGCTTTCAAAAGTTATTTATCATAAATATGACACTCTACATGGTGCACTTAGATTATAACAAGGTATAAATGTTTTCTTAGAATGCTCTAAAGGTTTTAAAATGTTCCAGAATATTTTGTTTGACCGTGGTGGCGGTAAATGTTGGCTACATATTTCCTTAACACATCATTGTCCTGCTGCTGTATTAATGTGCCTGTTTCCTATTGTGCCTTATGTCTTGTACAGATCTATGTACAAAAGTAGGCACAGAGCAACACTGAGTACTGTTAATTCCCACAATAAGTTCATCACTTCATTGTATGATTGTGCATGTGCTAACACCTTCCCATCAGCAGCACAATTCCACATGGCAGCGCTGCACTCAAACAGTAAATAAAAGAAAAAAGAAAATGAAATAATTATTGTTTTAGGTTGCATAACATTTGTATGTCTGCATTCATTTTGTCAACAGGTTATCTTGGTTTCAGACCGACACTGATTCCTTTATTTCAGCTGTTTAATGTATGTCTGATCTATAATGTTTTCAGAGCTCCTTGTTGTTTGTGTTTGTGTTTGTGTTTGTGTTTGTGCTTGATATCAGGAAATCACCACTAATATATAGGATACACAGAGTGGAATAGTGGCATGTAGCAGAAGAAGACATACCCAGGCATGATTTAGCATGTTTATATTTTCTGTAAAAAAATGAAATAATTAGACAAGTCAAAAGGTTTGGGTTCATTCTTTTCATATGCTTACTCTTCCACCCCGTTTCCTCTTTTGTTACCCCAGACTTTTCTGATGTCCTTGGATTTGAAAAATACTTACCTTTTATATCCCTATCAACCGTCTTTTCAGGAAGTTTTTATGTTTCTCTGTGTCTTCATTTCATTTTCAGTTATCTGCTTTGCCCTTTGGCCTCCCTACTACCCCAAGCATATTCAGAAAATGCCTAGCTCCCATGATTGTTTTCTGCAGGCAACGAGGCATTCACATATTTCTTATCTAGATAACCTTTTACTTCAGGCACCTTCTCCCAGTTGCCTATTACAGGATCTGAAGTTCACCATCTCTCTTCTTCAAAGTCTGGGGTTTCCTATCAACTTCCAAAGGTCCATCCTGAATCCCTGTCAGGAAAATGTATATCTGGGATGCAGGAATCAGACAGTTCCAATGTCGGCCTCTATTCCACTTCCAAAAATTTTTTCACTGACAGCCTTTTTTCAGTCTCTTCTTCCTCTAACTGCTGTCAGCTAAAGAGTTTCTTTGGGTTCAAGGATCCATGGTCTCCTCTGTTTCAATGCTTACTCTTGTCAGACTGCATATGCAGAAGCTTTAATGATACCTTAAGTCAGTTTGGCAGCAGCGTTCATAAAGCTGGTTGAGGGATACTCAGAAATGCCCTATAGGAGAAGGAAAACTATGTTGGAGTCATTAAATAAACTAAGGATGAATAGGGCAGAGGCATGGTTGAAGTACTCTTCAATTATTTGAGTATGTCAGAAAGAGGAAAGTTTCAGGCTACACAATATGGAGAATGATAAAAAAGTTTACTAAAATGTGTCACAGACAGGAAAATAACACATGCTGGAAAAAATCTGAATCATCTGCAAGACCTGAACTGGGATAACACATTTAAATGAAGCAAATGTGATGCAGAGGCACTGGGATGATGTCCAACAGAAAATTTTGGAATGTCTGCAGGGAATAAGACCAGGCCAGGAATTACTATGAGGTTGCATTCTAAATAAATAAATATATAAATAAATAAATAACACAAGCTGGAAATTAACAAATCACAAACCTAGCCACAAGGAGATGAGGAAAACATTTGGTAGACGGGAAACAAGTGAAAGAGTTAAATCAAAGGGACAGAACAGTGAAAAACCTCTCCCAATGGAGATTTAGGCACAAAACCAGAGACAGACAAGGGAGAGCTCTGAGGAGATAGGAGGATGTTGCATCAGATATTTTGGAGTGCTCAGAAGTGAATTGCTGGAAAAGTGAGGGAAAAAAGCTGGAAAGAAGCATTTATGATAGATAACAGAGTGGATGAGGTGGAGAGTATGACTTTAGAAAAAAATGAAAGGGACCGCAGATAGACAGATGCAATAAATAAGTGGAAGGAGTGAACACTGAAAGGATGGTGACTGTAGATAGTACATGAAGATTGCATTAAATGAAACAGATCCTCACCTTGTGAAACACACCTATGGGAGCACAACATTGAAGCTTAACTAAATAATTTCTCAGGGTAATGATGGGTAATGTAGTCAAATAGGGGCAAGCCTTCAGAAAAGTAATATATTTTTCATCACTACTTATTGTACAATAAACTGCAGTAAACATGTTTAATATCTAAGTCTAAGAAGACATAAGTAATATTTGCTGATGAAACAACTGAGGAGGGAAATGAAAAGGAATGTAAGGGGAAACAGGGAAAGGTAAGGCAAAGAATTTCCTACAGACAAATGTAAATAAAAGAAATAGGGGTGGCTAAGTAGCATAGTACTATGGTGCAAAACTGCAAATAAAAATATGTTAGACATTTACACAAATGAAACTGGTGCTCCAGGCTGGTGAGCTGCAGGGAGAAGGGGAACCCAAGAATGGGAATGCCATAATATAAAATGAATGTGCCATCAGTACTTCGCTGGCACTTAATATATTAGTGTAAAGAGAACAAAAAAAAGTCTTAAAAGGCCTGTATCTAGGACATGCCCATTTACATGCAGGAGCTTTCAAAAGGAAATGCCAGGACAGGAAGGATGAATCCGAGTGTAGGCACCTGCCAAAGAACACAATGTTCAGCTCAAAAGGCAGGCCTGGAAGAAGGGTTATACTGGATGGCAGCCACTGAGAAAGTGAGGAGGGATGAGCAACCACAACATGGAAAATACAGCAAATTATGTGGAATGTCAGGGATGGTTTTATATTTTATCAGAAGAAAGGGAATATAGGAAAAAATAAAGATGATGCATGGAAATGTTCTATTACAAGAAGCAAAACTGAAAATTATAGATAGGGTGAAGACACTGTATTGTGACTATCCAAAAGGAGAAATAAAGAAAAAGGCATGAGAAAGAAAGAGGGCAATAGCTATTATATTTCATAGGTAGCTGCAATTCACCCACTGGGAAACTGTTAAAATGCAGGATAGGTAGATGGATCATATGTCAAGTAAAGGTGGAAAACACAGGCTAGACAACAGGAAACAAATGCACCAAATGAGACAAAGAAGGAATCTACATTTTTTTTTTTTTTGCTAACTGAGCTTAGACAAGAAGAAATTGAATAGAAATGATAGGAGGGACTGCAATATCAACATATAACTGAAAAAAGAAAGGTTGTACATAGACAGGGAATATAATAAAAAGATGAGAAAAGAAATGTCCAAGATGATAGATGGAGGGGTGGTTGATTATATGGAGGGAAAGGTATCAAACTGTGAGGAAATATACATTCACAAGAAACAGTGCAGGCAAATAGGTTAGGCAGGTTCTTAGAGGAGAAAAAACCTAATGGCAATAATAGAAGAGCTCCAAATACAGGAGAGACATATATCAGATCATGCAGGAGTTAGACGTAAGGTAAGCGTGCTGGAGCAGAAAACAGTGAGAAGTGGATGGAGGTGGGCTAGCTATAAAAGGATGGAGACAGCAAACAAGGAAGCATTTCAGGACTGATAAACAAGTTAATATTAATAGAGGACAATATGAAAAGCAGGAGCAAACTGAGAAGGCACTGGTGGGATGGGATTAAGGCTGCGGACAAGGGAAAATGATGATCACATTAGGAAAGAAGGAAGGATGATTTAGAAGCTAAAGATGGAGACAGTTAAAGGTGGTACAACAGGAAGCCAGAAGAAAGGACAGTAGAAGGTAAGTGAAGCAGATCAGAGATAAAGAAATAAGAATGGAATTAAAGTAAAATTATTACAGAGCAAGAAATTCAACAATGTAACAATGTTACTGAAAGGACTATTAGTAGACGGTGGGGGGGGGGCACAAAGGGAATCAGCTAACTAAGTAATACAAGAATAAGCAGGAGGAAACAGGGCTACAGAGGATAAGGGGAGGATATGAAGAATATTTAGAAAAGGACAAGCAAATTAGGGAAAGATGTAAGGAATATTGCAGGAAGATTTATAAGCAAAAGGAAGGGAGAAATTGACAAACAACAGGAAGGGGCAGAAGTCTCAGAAATTAACTGGGTAAAGAATCTGGAGGGATATACATATTCATTGGGACACCACTTCTGAACTCTTAGAAGTTCAAATCACCATAAGCATGGCTAATTACCACTTCATAGCCAGCTATAGAACACCCTTCTGAGCATGATAGTTTTCTTAAAACATTAGCTGAGATTCCCATTAAACCCCAAGTCTTTCTACTGGGAGACTTCAGCTATCCATCACCAAACTAGTTGACCTACACTGCAAATGGTTGGCATGAGCATTGCTTCCTTGACATTATAAATGGTAACTCTGTTTCACAAACAGTTAACGATATTACTAGGGGCCTGATTATTATTGATTCAATCCTCACAAATATGGCCATTTCTTGCACGTCTCCTTATGTATCATAATGTCTTGCTAAATTAGGCCATAAGCCACTTTTCCTTTAAAACTGGTGGTACTTACCCTGCAAAAAGCTTTGTGTGTAGGGAATTCTCAAAGGCAAACCTTCTTCCATTACTTGATGACCTAAATAAACTCTGCTGTAATCATCCTCCAATAGACCCCATTGCTCAATCCGCTACCTATGCCTCTGATTTCTACCTCCACTTTAATGCTTGCATTGACAAGGCAGTTCCTATGTACACCAGATATAATGATAAATTTAAAACAAATCCATGTGGTGGAATACCCATATTAATAAATGACATAACAAGAGAAAGGAACTGTTTAATGCCTATACGAGGCCTCATTCTACTTACCTTAAGGGAGCACTTAGACAAACTAACAAAGAGCTTAGGGAACCATTAGGAAGCTCAAAGCTAAATATGAACTTAAAACAGACAGTAAAACTAAAAACAAACTACACATCTTTCTTTAGCTATATCAGAACATGAAGAGCTAATACCCAACAGAGTTCAGTTCAGAACTAGTTCACAATAATACTACACTCTTACAAAAAAGGCAATTGCTAATGTCTAAGCTAACACATTTAGAGCAAATTTTACTCCACCCACAGTTACAGCTTTCCCACAGGTCCCACAATCCCAACAACCCTCTTTTAATTACTATGGAACAAGTTCTTTCAGCCCTTTCAAAAATTAAAAATGCTTCATTCATGGTCCCAGACAACATTCCAGGTTGTCTGATTAGCAATGACAAATATGGCCTTTCTGTACCCCTACTTTATCTCTTCGGTCCTGAAGCCTGGAAAGCAGCCAATGTATTGTCATTACACATGGGTGGCCCAACCACAGACCCAATAACTATAGACCTATTAGCCTCACTAGCCTCATATGTAAAGCTATGGAATACATTATCTCAGACCTCCTTAATCTGGCCATTGAAGATCTCTTAAGCCTTCATCCTCATAAATTCAGCTTTGTCAAAGGAAGGTTCTAACTTTTTAATATCATTACTTTCTTTGAAAATAAGTCAACAAACAGAATAACCCATGCCAATAATTTAATAAAATAAAAATATAGAACACCAAACTTTCACATACAAAAAGCTTTTTCAAGGGGTTTAAAAGCTTTATATAACACCAATTATATATACCATTAATTAAGCTAAAAATCACAATTATTCAATCTGAAAATCAAATAATTATTGTTGCAAATTTGTTTGTTTCAGAATAGGCTTAAGGAGACAGGATTCATTAAATCCAAGTACACTTGTAGCATTAAGTCTACTTATCCATTAATATTCAAGAACTTCTGTTTATAACATCCCCTCTCCTGATGCCATTTTGAACTAATTGCAATACAAAAAAGTTAAAATTATGATGTGCATAATTAAAAAAAAACGAGTTTAGCTAAAGTATTCATAATATTCAATTTTTTGGTATCATATATGTGCTATGCTATTCTATCCCACGATCTCCTATTGGTTTTCTGTATATATAGAACAATGTACAAATAGTATAATGAGCAAGATAAACTAAAATCATACTATTACAGTCTGCACAATGAAAAAACTTATAGATACAATTGGTTATAAGATGTCTGAAGCAAGACACAGAGCCAATATACTGACAGTAGTTGTAATTCATAAAAGGTACAGTTTCCTTTGGAATAGTCATATTGACACCCCTTATATTCTCTATGGTTATCTTTATTCCTTTATAACATAGTTGTCTTTTTAAATTCAGCTTATTTGTGTATACTACCCTGAGGGCTACGTCCTATAATCTTAATGATGTCTGGCAATACTAATAAAATTGGACAATTGTCTTTAATAGTATTAACTTTAGACTTACTATTACCAGTATACATCATGACACAGGGGACATTATTATTATCATAGCAGCATTGTTACTCCTAATACTTTCAATGAAATTAAATAAGGATATATAGTATTATTCTGATGTTGCTTAACCTCATTCAAAGCTGTATCTATCTCATTTTGTCTATAGCAAAGTCTCAAAAAATCATCAGACATATTCTTCTCCTCTAACTGAAATGAAATATTGTTGGATGTTAGCCTTGATAATCTGCAAAATTGTCCTTTTAAAATATTTATAACATGGATGCATACTATGGTGATGTAGACATCTGTTTCTTCTATCCTTTTTATAAATTATTGTATCTAGACGATCTAATTCATTTCAATATATGGATAGATCTAAAAAATGGCTATTCTTTATTACATATATGGATATGATGTATTGCATTTAAAGTCCAAAAAGGTGGCAGTAGAATTTAAATATTGTAAAATACTTTCAATTTCGTCCTCATTAAAAATATGTCAGTCACAAAACTTGCATAATATTGAATGTGTTTAGGATAATCATTATGTACAAATATATGATTCTGCTCCCATTCATACATGACCAAATTGGCATGGGTGTTTGCTACAGGTGTACCTATAGCTACATCATTCTTTTGTAAAAAAAAAATGTTGCCATAACAAAAAAGATTATTTTTCAGTACTAACTCATGTAAACTACAGGTTGTATTAATAAAGCTGTTACTGTTGTTTTGATTAGCACTCTGAATATTTCTTATAGATGAAATTCCTTCATTGTTTAAAATGATTATACTAAATAATTTGGGAATGCTTGTTGAAAATTTCTTATCATGTGAATATCTAATCTCCACAGTAGTTCATAAGGCAGTTTACCTGGCTCATCTAATTGGCAAAGGCATCTCCACCAGATACAAAGAAGTCTTAATTCCCCCTTTATTTGTATCTTATAATGCACTTTTTGGCATACATTTCTCTAAACATATTACACAACTTGAGATACCTCAGAGAGGCATAACTAAAAAGATCAGTGACCACAAAAATGTTAGTTATTGGGAGAGAGACTGTCAGCCCTTTCTCTGTTCTCAGTTTCTTACAGACTCCTCCATGGAGATTTGTGACTAGTCTTTCAAGTCATAGAAGATCCACCCTATTTGACCTCCTATTCCTTGTCAAAGCACTCCCTCCCATTTATACACCATTTGGTACATCGGGCAACAAGCACGCTTCAGTGCTCATTGTTTCCATAGCAGTTACAGGTTTTACAGGCTCAGGTTGCTAGACCAAGGCCCAACCCTCCTTGGAGGGTGCACCACACACATTTGCATGCAGACACTCACACCTAAGGCCAATTTAGAATCTAAAATCACAGGGAATAGTTGGGCAAAAAATAACTAAATAAAACAACAGCAACCATCCACTACTCAAACGGAAAACCATCTTCAGAAATTAAATAACCCTAAATGATTGCATTCATAAAAACAATCTGGCAGCCAATAAAAGCAAAGACACAGATCATATGATGCAGCAATTCATAAAAAAAATGTAATAGTAAGGAAACTGACCAATCATTTCAAAGAGTTAAATCGCTTTGCTTTGATTGGCTGCTAGATTGTTTTTATGAATGCAATGTTTATGGTTATTTTATGGTCTGATAAAGCAGCTACATGCTATCAAAGAGCTTACCTTTATTTTGTACTGATGTTATGGTTATTATGAAATTCTTTTTTTATGGCTGAGATGAGGTGGTCATTTGTGGCTATTATTGTGGCTTTTTTATCATACATTTTATAACCTTTATCCATTTGGGATCATTTTATCTTGTCTACAAGCAAGTTCCACCATGGCCTCAGAAGAGATAGTGCAAGTACTAAACACTGTACATTCGTATGTGCGTGACTCGCTGAACCATGTGCACAATTCCTTGGACAGAATGGCGCACTGGATCAGGTAGCATGTGTGATGGAATATCTGCTGGGGAAGGTGAGCACCCACATTGCCAGAGAGTCACTATATCTTCTTTTGTTAGCAAACATGACTGCAAAATCCTTCTCTTGTAGTGACACTACTACCACTGCTCCATCAATGATTGTGGTGTCCATATCCAGATATGGTAGGCTCTTGTCAATGGGTGTGATGATGCTGAACTGACTACTGTACTATGCATGGCTCACACCTGTCCAAGATGCCAGGACATAGTGCTAGCTTGATTGTGGTCATGCAGACACACACACATTGGAAAAAAAAAACACTTGAATCATCTCACACACAAGCAAGCTATCTGAACAATACTGGTTAGTGCTATACATCTGTTGTTACTGTCCCTGAACACTGTAAACTCTGATAGAAACATGTGTTTCTTACTCGCACACACTCACATCTCTGGTGTCGGCCTTGCCTTCCTACCACCCCCCCATCCATCCTGTGCAAATGATGATGACTATGCCCTGACCTTTGCACATGTCTTTGTGACTTAGGATTGCATACATGTTTGATGCACATGGTAGGTAGCTAAAGCTTGCTTAATCACAAGCTTGCATTTATCAACATGTATCAAGATGAAAGGTTTTTGATTTTTTTCCTACTTGTTTGCGAATGTTTATATATATAATTGTTGAAATTTATTGTATTTCAGTTAGTATTTCAAGTAAAGCTGTAGTAGCATTAGGTACTTTAGGCTTGCTTCTTGGAAGAGTTTTGGATATGACGATATAACTAAACTGTTTATGTTTTATAGACAATGGTCAATAGAAATGCTTGATGCAAAGTATTGGTTATAAAGCATAACTGTATATTGCAAAACTCTGACATAAGAGATATTACTGATGTAAATGTAGACCTCAGACAAATGCTCTGCTTAGGGGCATATATTTTATGATATTATATATATATATATATATATATATATATATATATATATATATATATATATATATATATAGATAGATATATAGATATATATATATTTTTTTTTTTTCTTTAAAGGTTCCACACTTACCTTGTCATTACTGCAGGTAACAGTTGTGTCTTTGAGGGCTGTCCCTGTCTGTGCATCAGACATATATGCAACTCTAAGTCAAAAAGACATAGAATATGCTGGAGAGACAGATATATCTCCCAGTGATTGCTGCTACTCTGGAATAAACTTCCAATTCAAGTGAAGTAGAGCTTCTCACTGACTCTATTCAAGTGCAACCTAGACAAATGAATAGGAGACCACAAATTCACTCCAGGAGTGGCACCCATGTCCCTCATGGACAGGGGTAGTCAGTGTTGATCATAGACTCGCTTTGAGAATTATGTCCATCTAACCAAGGAAAATTGGGATTAACATAGCTAGGCTTGTAAGGGCTCTAGGGCTACTAGCCTAGTAAATTCCTATGAACCTACAAACCTATGAACCTATGAACACCACCATTAAATGGTTAAGTAAAGGTTGTGGAGTTTGACGGGCATTAGTTTTCTTATATGTATGTGCATGAGATCCTAGGCTTTAAGATAGAGAGTGATTGTGTGGGCTTTCCTTTGCCACGTAGCCAGAGACAGTTCATACTGTGCTTGCTTCCATCTTCCAGCAGCATTTGCTGCTTATGGTTCTCCTTCAGACAACTCATCTGTATATATTGCTAATGCTGATGGCCCTGCCTGTTTAGGGTTACCGCCTGTCTCGCTTTGTGCTGGACAGACCCTAACTGGGCAGTTGTGTCCTGCAGGGGGTGGGGTGACAAACTAAATTACTCAGGAGGAGGACAGGCTAGAAATGGTATGAGAACTGTGGTGAGGGAGAGGCTTCAGAAGAAATGTGAGCGATGTGATCATAAGTAGTGACAGACACATGGCAGTCAAACTCCATTGCAATCCTCTGCACAAAGGCAAGCCATCTACAGACCCTGGAGACTGCAGACCCATAAGTCTCACTAGTATCATATGCAAAGCCATGGAAAGAATTATCATGGAAATAATCAATAATGACAAAGGAAACCTCTAAACATTAGACTCAACCTAATTTGGTTTCATCAAGGGCAGGCCATGATTACTCAACCTGGTGGACTTCTTTGACAAAGTCATGAAAGAAATGGATGAGACCAAATGGTTCACATTGTCTACCTTGACATGGACAAAGCATTTGACACAATCCCCCACTCAGGCATTGTTGACAAACTTAAGAGGTTAAGTCCAAACTCTTTTGTCATCCAGTGGATAGCTAGCTGTCTCCCAGACAGGACCCATGAAGTTAAAAGTGGGGAGTCTACTCTACAAAGATGCCAGGCACAAGTGGAGTCCCTCAAGGATAAGTCCTGAGACCTCTCCTTTTTGGATTTTACTACTCTGAAGTCAAGTCCAATGTCAATAGCCTCTGGCTGACTAAATTTGAAGATGACTGTAAATTAGGAGCTGTCATTGAATTGACCACTGGGACAAATGTTCTCCAGGAAGGGTTAACGCAGACAAATAACTGGTGAGACAGCCATAGACTAAAACTAACTGCTTAGAAATGCATACTAGTATCATTCGGGAATTCATCTATCCTTGGAAGCTATCATATTGGAAACACACCCCCCAGAGTTGACCCAGTAGTCAGAGACTTGGGGATAAACAAAGACAGTAACCTAGTCTTTGACCATTATGTGTCTACGCTAGTGAGTAAATCATTCTATGTTGTGCAACTTATAAACACAAGTGTGGTATCTATGTCCAAAGGAGTCATTTTCCACTGTATTCAGCATTCATCAGACCTATCACTGAGTGCAATGTCCCATTTGGTATGTACCTAACCAGGCATATCCAAAAACTGGAATATCCACACAGGTTGCTCACTAAAAGAATAAAGGGAATAAGTAACATGTCCTGTGCAGACTACCTCAAGGCCCTATCCTTCTATTCTGTCTCTTACAGACTGTTGAGGGGAGATCTATGCATGACATACAAGGCATTATCAGACCCTACTCTGATGGACCTCCTGCATATCAGCAAAACATATCAGCAAAACAAACAGCATCAGAATTCCACATTCTAAAGGCTTAAACCTTGCCTGTGATATAAATAGGACCTGCTGGAGACACAGCTATGTATCCCAGAGACTACCCCTTCATTAGAACAAGTTCCCCATACATGCAAAGCAGAGTTTCTCCCTAACCCAATTCAAATGTAATTTGGACAACTGGACGTAGAATAGGAAATGCATCTCGAGTTTGGCACCTACTGTATGTCTCTATTGGACAAAGGCAGCCTATAAATACTTCATTTACCAGGTCCCTGATTGTAAATGATTCACCTCGCAAGCATCTGCTTACACTTATCAAGGATACCAGAACTTGTCAGAGATTCGGGATGCATGGCTAGGCTTAAAAAGGCTTGTGTGGTCATAAGCCTAGCGCACTCCCATGAGCCTGCAAAAAATGGCAAATGTCCTGAGATTTTAGAAAAAAATAATTCCTAATTCTTCTTTAATAGTTGTATAAAACAATTATTTTGTATCTGAAACAACTAAACATTATGTGAAGCAGCATAAACAACTCAAACGCTACAAGGATGAGATTTTATTTTTGCAAAAAGTTTTGTCTTTTGTTCTGGCCATGTGTAGGGTTTGTCCTGCTAAATCTCAGGTTTCTAGGAAAAATATCTCACTTTAAGTATTTGAAAAGGTGTTATCCTTATGCCTGTGGTTCTTGAAACTCTGGTCTTACCCCTTGATGTCCTTGAAGCTATTTCCTGAAAATTATATTGTGTAACAGACTGTAAGTATTTCAGCAGAGGTGCCTGGATCATACTACAGTGTACCTCCTGATGTGCCTAGATACCAGAACCTTGATTTAAGCAATCCAAACTGACTTTCTATAATATTCCAAGTTTAAGCATGGGCCTTGTTGTATCCTGTTCAGTGGGGCTGTGTGTGGTTCACATAGGTGCCATGAGCCAGGGCTTAAGTGCATAACCTGCATCCCTTACTGGATGCCACTGAGGAATGTCACCCCTTGCAAACCTGGTATTCAGCACCAAGGTGCGCCGTATGGCTGACTCATGGAAACTGCTTGGGTTACTTGCACAGATATTGAGGATGATCCCTGGGGTATTATCAACAACCTGACAGTTTATTGAGTAGAAACCTTTTCTATTGACATACCTCATTATTTGTTCCCCAGGTGGTGCTTCTATTTCTATGTGTATGCAATTTATTTTCTCCAATACTTCAGGGAAGTGTGCTACTGTATAGATTTCCTGCATGGTTTTTTTTTGCTTTCTTCTATGGGATGTGTGTGAAACAGATGTGATCCTTTACATGTAGTAGCATTGTGTTTAAAAAGTAAGGTAATTTTATAACAGCTGATGCCTGTGGCACCCCTAATATATCCTTGTGGGTCTTTGGAAAGTACCAGTAGCTTGTATATGTAATGCTACTCATACCTTTGTTTCCACTGGGATGGGTTCTCCATGATTTCCCTGGGAGCTGAAGTGGGGCTTCAGAGGTTGCATAGTTCTTCCAGTGTTTCCTCATCCACCCTGTATCTCTCAGCAATTTCTGTGTCATGCAGTATATGATAAATCAAATGGAGTCTAAAAACTCTTCTTCTCCTTATTGCCTGAGGTCTGGCAGCAGCAGCATCACCTTGATTTAAAGCTTGTTGCACATACATTGTAATAATAGCAGCAACAACCCCCAACATGCTTTTTTTTTCTAAGTGTAATCACGCCTGTGTTCCAAAGAGTTTTGTTGCACAGGGCCAAAGGCTACACTGAGTGTGCACAATTGTTATATAGCTTACTGAATAGCTCTGACAAATTGGATTGTTAAATTAGCATGAGCTTATGCTCTTAATATTGTTATTAGCAGATACTGCCATTTCTCTTTGCTTGGTGGCTCTACACATCAAGCAGAGCCATTTAATGAATACAGATAGCTATTAATGAATCTAGCCCATGGTGTCATTTAACCTAGCAAATCAGGCAGTACTAAGATGCAACTTCAAACTCCGTTCTCTATACTCTAATTTCAGTTCCCACGGGCCTCTCCTCAGATGGGTATAAATGTGCTCAGGTACAAAAAACAAAAACTTGGAGCATTCTTTACAGGTCTACTTTAGTTCAGCGAATGATCAGATGATCGAATGCTGTTATGTCGAACACTTAGTGTCGAACCGGCAAAATAGCAAATGGCCGGAACAGCATATTTTTTCCCAGGGAAAGAAATTGCTTGGCCAGGTTGTGCCATTTCCTCCACTGTACTGTGATCTCAGAGTTGGTATATTTAAGTAGGGGGGTGTGGGGGGCATAGCCCCTCACATGGGGGGGTTTGGTGGGTGAAGCCCCCTACTTTATTTAGTGTTTAGTGTTTTTTTTTTTTTTTTTGGTAACAGCGATTTAAAAATCACTGTTAGGTTGTTCGCTGTTTTGAGTTTTCGAGATTTAGGGGTCGATATAACAACTTTCGATCACCTGAGCCTTTGTTGTTATAATATAGACCCTTCTTTACACTAAAAAGTATCTAAAATGTGCATTTTATTTTCTGTATCATAATTGTGTTCATAAACATACTTGCACATGGTTCTCTCCATTTTACCAACATAAAAATTGTCACATTAATCACAAAGACTTAAACAGACCATTGATTTTGTGTCACTTGTATATTTTCCATTAAGTATTAGTTCATGTTTTAATGTGTTAACCTTCAATTTTTGCCCTATATAAATGAACTTACACTGTTTACAATGGCCACATTTCACTAGTCCCTTTCTATTGCTTGTACTACCATTTGCTTTTGATGCCTGCAATTCAAATTTTTCATTTATATTTATATGCCTTTTATATGTAAAATCTGGCCCTTCATCCAATGTTTCCAGGACTCCATCAAAGTAACTAAAAATGTTCTTTTTACATGATATTTTTTATAGTGTTGATATCAGACCCATACTTGAGCACCACTGTTCTGTGATATTACTACAGTTAACAGGTGCTTTCTTGCAATTAACAAAAATGTTAATAATTGGTAGCCCTTCTCCCAAAAATGATTTATTCTTACTTGCTCTGCCTTGCTAGATTTCATCCCTTCATGTTGACAGAAGTCAGTAGAGGTAATCTCTCTTGAAAAACATCTATATTTCCCAGCTCAATGTGGTGTCATCTAAAATTATCCCAACAAACCTCACAATCTTATCTTCAACCAAACCTCTCTTTTGCCAGAAAAGGTGGTAACTTTGAAAGTGTAGATATGAATTAGAAAAGGTGGGCTTCCAGTAAATGGTTGAAACTAACATATCTGTTTTGATATTTTTGTTGATGTGTATATCTAAGAAGTTTATTTTTACATGGAACATATTGTGAGTGAAGTTAAACAAAGAAATGGTCCCCTCTTTGTATTACAGAAAGTCCTTTAGTGTTTGCTTATAGCTGTTACAAAATATAAAAATGTTATCCAAAAATCTTGGATATACATTGAAATATTTGGAATATGGAAAACTGAAAACATATTGCTGTTCCCAGTACTACACAGCCGCCCCCACAGCCATTCCACTGTTTTATTTACAAAATTCTCCTTCAAAATTCATGAAATCGTTGTCCAAGACAATTTCCACAAGCATCATAAAAGCATTAATATCCACTTTTAAAATAAAATTGCAAGTTAAGAAGACTTCTCTGAACAATTTCAAACCCTCTACTATTGGGATAACAGAAAAAAAATCCACCACATCTATGGTGACAAAGATCCCTTTGATCGAAAATGCTTGTTGATTTACATTACCTATAAATTCCCAAGAGTGTTTTATCATATGTCAGTTATCATAGAATACATTCAATCTACTGTCAAAGTAAGCTGCTAGTGTGAGTCTTTTAGATTCCTCTGCAGACACTTTGGGTATACCAAAAATTTAAGGCATCACAGGCTTTATCTACTAGTAAATAATTAAAAATGAATGCAATAATAACATGTTTCAGCATCATATCAGTTAACAAATTATCAATTATGTAATAAGCAATGTTAATCTCATTTCTAGACACCCTACAATACTGGTTATCATTACTGAGCAGGTAAAAATTTTACATGAGTAGTATATGCTGCTTATGATTACCATGCCCCCTCTCTTATCAGGATTTATAATCCTGATATCCTTTTTGCCCAGTAAATCACAAAAAGAACTGCCTTTCATCCTTAGTTATGTTGTACCAACAATAATGCTTCTTTTTGTAAGTGCTAATTCTAATATCCTTATCACATAACCTTTCAATCATGGTGACAACAGAGTGGGGAGTGAGGGGAAAGGTACTGCTTCAAAGAAAAGTTCCGCATCCATTATTGTTGCTATTTTTTTTGTCCTTGCTCTTAAAATAGTAAGCTAAATCCTACTTCCTAGTGAACATTTTCAATTCTAGCAGGGTGTCAGCTATGTCATTTTTTCTATATGGAACAAATGTAAAACCTTTCTGGAACAGATTATAGTAAACATCGGATATCTCTAAATTACTGTAGTCAAAAATATTACAGGTGGGTGGAACAGCTGAAAATTCACTCCCTTCAGGGACAGCAGAACTATCAAATAGATGTTAAAGCCATTGGTAGAATAATCAGCCTAGAACAAGTCTAGCTGCATCTTCACCCTCTGCCTCTCCCCCTTCCTGTTTGGCTGTTGTGGTCCATTGAGACTGGCTGTCCTCCCATTGTTCATATTATTGCCTTCTGGCTGTCCTTGCAGAACATCTTAAAGGGGGATATTCTTCCATGTCTAAATGATCTGAAGACTCACTTTCTGCTCTGCCTCCATCATTAGAGTCCCAGTGGTTGTCTACTTTACAGCCAGCCAACACTGAAGACTTTTTCAATTGTATTATATTTATTCTGCCAAGACGTGAAAGGTGAGGTTAGAAAATAATACAATAGTCTGGTAAAAGTAGTACAAATGCCAGTCATTAGTATATAAAAGGAAGATGCTCACAGATTTGAACATAGGCCTTTAGAAAGTGAAGATGAAGAAACTTGAGTATTCATATAAGTATTCAACATGGTGGATAAAGTGGAAGAAAGTAAGGAGTCACTATGGTCTTTCACAAAATCCTAGTGAAAAGTTCAGTTTTAAGTTGGTCTTAGTTCATATTTTGGAAAAAGTACTGTCAGCAAACAGGTGATGCCATAATATGATTTATAAATTAAAAATGACAAGACACCATCCGCCTGAGTTGGTGGTAGTTCAGGTGGATATAAAAGATCTCATGGCATTTATACAAAACAGAAGGGGGTCTTAAAAACTACATTTGCCAACCACTGTAAGACATTAAATCAAAAAAGAAAACAAAAGTGTATGCTAAAATATATACAAATTAAGAAGTTTAGAATAATGTCAGCATACATAGAAATGAGCATTGTCATACCATAAATATATAAATAAATAAATATATAAATAAATAAATATATAAATAAAGCCATATATTAAATAAAAAAAAAGTTAATAAAAACAATCATTCCCCTTACCTTTTTGTCATATGCAAAAATGAAGGCATGAAATGAGGTCAATCAAGGTCCACTTTTTGTTATATAAAACAAGTTGGCTTGGCATCTAGCAGATCATATAAACAAAAGTCAAGACACAAAAGCTTTATTCTTAGTTTTTGCATGGCTATGGTATGGAGTACATAGTCATTATATAAGATGTTATACAGACCTAGACATATAAACTCATGAAATGAGAAACAACTTTAGCTAGCTGGAGGTCTTACTAATCAGCTTATCTTGTTTTTAGTGCTTTTATAAATTCTATTCTGTGGAGTGGCTCT
The DNA here is from genome assembly GCF_019279795.1 of Protopterus annectens. NCBI lineage: Eukaryota > Metazoa > Chordata > Ceratodontiformes > Protopteridae > Protopterus > Protopterus annectens. The sequence goes on along the minus strand of NC_056737.1, from coordinate 1,758,319,076 downwards.
TGCCGCATTTATACAAAGCAAAGTACTTTTATTGAATAATCACACTTTTATAAGCTGTTTAAAGTATGCTGCTGTATCCATATCTATAAGTTTGTTTATGGTAGTGCCTTCTATTTTTTAAGCTTGTTTGTGGTAGCATTTTACTACAGACACTCCTTTACTGAGCTTTTACATTAGGAGGATTAGGATTATTCATCTAGTGGCAGTAGATGTTTACCCGATCTATCTGAAATGGAAAACACACAAAAGGGCTCTATGTATTTTTTGCACTTCTCTTATATACTGTGACTGTACTTCAGCAGTTTAACAAAAAATGTACTAAAATGTACTATCTGCTGCTGCTTTAAGTAGTTAATTGCATTGCATCAAATTGTATCTGTTAGTTGTAGGGCTGTTGTACTAGTTTATGTGGTATTGTTACACTTTGTCACCAAACCAGCTATTCTACATTATGAAGGTGTTTTTCTGTACCCTTGTGGCAGAAGCGTACTGATCTGATTTGCCTAAGTTGAGGATTGCGGGTGGAAGGCTTATTGTGTGCTTTCCTGATTAGTAGTAAGCTTAAAACATGTTTTTATTTGCTCATATTTAAGCCTAACATTTGTACAGGCTTTAGTATAGATACAAAGAGCTGCTCATTGTTTGGCAACTTTTCTTCTGATTGCTGAGAATCTGTTTTCATGTGGAGCAACATAGGTTCATAGGTTCATAGGATTTTACTAGGCTATTGACCAAAGGTCTTTACGAGCATAGCAATAAAATCCCAATATAATACTAGATGAGAGATATCATCTATGCCCAAGATTTTTCTAGCAAGGATTACCCATGTCCAGGAGAGAAGAAAGGTAATCCCCAGCATAAATTTACAGTTTTCCATCCAATCATCCAGGTTGTGCTTAAACAGGGTCATGCAGGTGCTCTGCTTGACATGGATTGGAAGCCTATTCCAGAGGAGTGGCAACCTCTGGGAGATGTATCTGTCTGTCCAGCAAGTCCTATTTATGTCACAAGCTAGACTTTGATCCCTGGAACAGGTGATTCTAGTCCCATTTCACTTCTGGATGAGTAGCATTTTCATTAGATTTGGGTCAGAGATAGCCCTGTAAGCCAGACACAAGTCGCCTTTAAGTAGTCTATATGCTGTTGAGTACAGTGATAGTGACTTCAGTCTGTCTGCATAGGACATGTGCTGGAGACCCTGAATTTTCTTAGATAGACATTTCTGAGGTCTCTTAAGCTGCTGCAGGTGTCTGGTATGGTAGATACCAAAGGGAGCATTACATTCAGTAATGGACTTCATAAGGGACATACAGGGGAGTTATAACCTCTTTTGCTCTTGAGGGGATGCCTTTTCTAATCTGCTCAGTGATGTATAATGCCTTCCTCACCACAGCAGATACATGGTGGTCAAAGTTGAGGTCATAGTCCACTCGTGTTCCCAGGTCTCTCAATATAGAATCAATATTTAGGGTATTATCATTTATTTTAGACCACAACATGAACATGTGAGAACTAAAAGAGGTGGTGTTTCTATCTATAGCAGAGATAAATTCACCACCTGACTAGTTAGACAGGGCAACACCATGGAGTCACTCCAAGTTAAGATTACTGTGGGTAACATCCCCATTCAAATTATAGCTAGTTATAGATCTCTCTCCATGGATCATGATGCGCATGAGGCCTACTTGACCAATCTTGAGTCAGTTCAAATATTGCCAAACACTCTGGTCATGGGGGATTTCAAATTATCCCATGATCAACTGGGAAACCTACTCAAGCTCTCTAAATCACTACCACAGAAGTTCCTTGACTTTGGTAACTCAAATGCCATGGAACAATTCTTCAACCCCAACAAGAGGAACAAACTTACTAGATTTGGTCCTCACTAACATGACAAACAGATGCACCATCATAGCTGTTGGACCCTCACTAGTAAAATCTGACCAAATATCAGTCGCCTTTGAACTGGTACTTACACCAGAACTCATAAAAGGTGAAGTCAGACTAAAAAACTTCACCAAAACAAACTAAACACTCTAAGGTGAAGGTATAAATGCACTCCAAGCCCCACCCTGAGCTGGACGTGGTAACTAAGCCAAACCTTACACTAAAGCACTGTGCAATCACTTGTATAAGTGTACAGACTTGGCTGTTGAACAGAGAATCAAAGCCAGAGGCTCAAGTAAAAACAAACTGCACTGGTGGACATCCAGCATCAACAAACTTCAACAAATGCAAAAAGTTGCTGTCTAAGAAAACTGGGGTGAGGCCCCAACAGTGGAAAAACATCATCCTCAGCCTCAAAAGGCAAATAAGACAACATGTCAAATCCTCTAAGAGTAACTTTGAGAAAAACCTAGCAATCACAGCCAAGGATAACCATAAGGCCTTTTATAGCTATGTACACAGCCTAAAAGTTAGAACCCAAGCATGTGTCGAACTAGTGATTAACAGTATCACATACTCTGATTCCACAGAGATAGCAAACCTGCTGGTGGACAGATATGGCAAAAATTTCACTCCTTTATCCCTTCCAAACTTATCATAGTCCTTGCCCCAAACTTTCCCTCACCCCACGGGTCTATATCACGAAATTGAACTTCAAAAATATCAAACACCATAAGTTTGAACTTGGAAGATCGAATTCGGATAACATCAAAACTTCAAAGCAGAAATTTTTTTCCCAGGGAAAAAAATTGTTGTTCCAAAAAACACACACATAACATAATCCCACCAAACACCTTCAAAACCTACACCAAACCTAACACATCATTATCTATGGACTATCCTTAACCCAGCCCTAACCCTAAAGTCCGTCACTATCGCACACTTTCCTGACCCGTGCCCTAACCCTAAAGTCCGTCACTATCGCACACTTTCCTGACCTGCGCACTAACCCTAAAGTCCATCACTACCCGTTCATACACTTGCCTTGACCCGGTCCGAAAATGCCAAAGCTGCAGAAACGGACAACCGAATTCTTTCCCTGGGAAAGAATTCAGGTTTCCGCGGCTTCAACTACCAAGTTTGGCCTTCCGGTATTCAGAGTTCTTCACGTTCAATTTCACGATAGAAACCCCACCCTACATATCCAAAGAGCAGATCATTAAAGCCTTGTCTAAGGCAAAAATCACAGCCTCTATGGGACCAGACGGAATCCCAGGCTGTCTTCTAAACAAATTAAAACATGAACTAGTATCACCATTAAGTACCCTATTCAATCACAGCCTAACCACAGGCTATGTTCCTGCAAAATGGAGAACAGCAACAGTTATGCCTCTACACAAAGGTGGCTTAGCAACAGACCCAGGGAATTAGACCCATAAGTCTGACAAGGATCATCTGTAAGGCCATGTAACATGTCATCATGGACCTCATAAATAAACACAAAGGCAACCTCCAAATCCTGGATCTGACCCAATTCAGCTTCATCAGTGGCAGATCCTGTCTGTTAAACCTGGTGGATTTCTTTGAAAATGTGACCAGGACCATTCATGAGGGCAAATCTGTGCACACAGCATACCTCAACATGGTCAAGGCATTTGACACAATCCCACACTCGAGCATTACCGATAAACTTAGCAAACTGAATGTAAAACCGTTTGATGTAAAATGGGTTACCAAATGGCTCACAAACCGGTCACACACTATCAAAGTGGGTGAGTCCACATCAACCAGCATACCTGTCACCAGTGGGGTGCCACATGGGTCAGTGGCCAGTCCCCTACTGTTTCGTATATACTTCTCAGAAGTTCAAGCCAAGACTAAGGAGCTGTGGTTGACCAATTTTGCAGATGACTGCAAACTGACTGTAATTGTTGATCCCCAAATGATGTCTGTATACATCAGGAGAGTATTATGCAGACCAACTGCTAGTACCTTAGACATAGTCTCAAACTAAATTCAAAGAAATGCATCATCATTCCTTTCAATAAAAACAATGCCCCATTACACTATCAAATGAACAAAAATACCCTATGTACTTATGAAGTAGTAAGAGATCTGGGATCATGAGTAGACTGAGACCTTAACTTTGACCTCCATGTGTCTACTGTAGTAAGGAAAGCTTTCTACATAGCACACTTGATTAGCAAAGGCATTGCCTCTAGAGCAAAGGAGGTTATAACCCATCTATACTCATCAATAATCAGGCCCATACTTGAGTATAACGCCCTTTTTGGCATGTACCATACAAAGCACCTGCAGCAACTGGAGAGACCTCAGAGGTTTCTACCAAAGAAAATTAAGGGAATCCAGCACGTGCCTTACACAGACCAACTAAAGCCCCTATCACTATACTCAGTATCATATAGACTTCTTAAGGGAGAGTTACGCCCGGCATACAGATCAGTCTCCGACCCAATCTTAATGAATTTGCTGCACATCTATAAATCAAACAGGACTAGAGCTACCCATTCCAGGGACCTAAATATGGCCTGTGACTTGCATAGGATGTGCGGGAGGGACACATTTGTCTCTCAGATACTGCCACATCTTTGGAGTAAGTGGCCAGATCATTTGAATTAGACCACCTTTATGCAACTGCTCAAAAAGAACCTGGGTGAGTGGATGGGGCACCATAAATTTTGGTGGGGATAGCACCCACAACCCTCCTGGACATGGGTAGTCATTACTAAATGCAATCCTGGGTATTGACTAGAGTATCTATGGTATTACATTGGGATGGGATGGTCTGCACCTGTCACCCCTGGGATTCAGGTTACTGGCTAAAGCTCTTGCCACCCCTATAGTGCCTTTTTTAGGCAAGGTTCGAAGGATAAAACCACCACCATAACAGATACAAGCATGCAAAATCTGAAGGTAATTCTACTCAATGCTAGATGTCTAAACCTCAAAATGCACTCCCTGGAGGCACTCCTAAAAATGGAGAACATAGATATTTGTGCAGTGACTGAGACCTGGTTCAAGGCTCCAGAGAGCACCCCTGCAATACCAGGCTACAATTCTTACCACACTTTTCGGCCACAAAACCAAGACCGAAACACTAAAGGTGGAGGAGTGTCCATATTCACCAAGGATATTCACACCTCCAGGCTAGTTGCCCAACACAATGCATCTGAAATTCTCCAGGTGCAACTAACACTAGGTAAGACTGCAATCCAAATTGTAGCTTGCTACAGATCCCCCACAATACCCCAAGATTCAAACTACACCTTCCTAAACATACTGGAAAATATTAAGATACAATCAAACACCCTAATACTAGGTGATTTCAACTACCCTGCCATTAACTGGGAAAACTACTTGGGTACCAACTCCTTTTCCCAACGGTTCTTGGAATTCATAAATTCCAACGCACTGGATCAACTAATCCATTGTCCCACCAGGGGCTCCAATATCCTAGACCTTGTGATTACCAACATGGGAGATAGATGCTCCACACCAGTGGTCACCCCCTCATTGGTCAGGTCTGACCATAAGCAAATCACCCTTGACATCCACATCTCACCCCCACCCCCCAGTAAGGAAACCTCCTTAAAAAACTTCTCCAAAGCCAACTTCATGCTACTGAAGTCAGAAGTGACAAACTTCACAACACCCATGCAGACAGGATCTGGAAGTTTGACTGCAGAATCCTACACTAAGGCACTGTATGAGCACATCCAATCGTGCATGAATCGTGCCATCCCAAATAGAGCCAAGATGCTCTTCTCCAAAAAAAGGAAGCCAATCTGGTGGTCCCCTGCTATAAACAAACTATACAACAGAAGGAAGAAACTGTTGCAGAAAAGAGGAAAATCCCAGGATGCAAAAAACTCCCTCACCAGCCTCAGTAAGAAGCTGAGATCACTCATAAAATTCTCAAAAGCTAGTTATGAAAATAAAATTGCCAAAGATTCCAAAGACAACCACAAGGCATTCTATAGTTATGTCAAGAATCTAAATGGCAATGCTCAGATCTGCTCTGAACTACAACAGAATGGCATTAAATATACTGATCTCAAGGATATTGCCAATATCCTGGCAAATAGATTTAGTGCCAACTTCACTCCCCTCTCACCCCCTAAAGAGCCCATCTCAATACCAAAAGATTGCCAAATTTCGATAATCACAGCCACACAGGTAGAAACAGCACTCTCCAAAGCTAAGAATACAGCATCCAAAGGACCAGATGACATCCCAGGCTGTATACTACATGAACTACAAAATGAACTGGCACCCTACCTAAGTGTCATGTTTAATCATAGCCTCACCTCAGGCTTCGTGCCCACTGAGTGGTGCACAGCTACAGTTATCCCGGTCCACAAGGGAGAATCTACCTTGGATCCCAGGAACTACTGTCCCATCATCTAACAAGCCTGATCTGCAAGGGCATGGAACGCATTATCATGGAACTTATAAACAAAGACATTGGCAACCTCCAGACACTGAACCCCACCCAGTTTGGGTTTGTGAAGGGCCAATCTTGTCTCCTGAATCTGATTGACTTATTCAAATCGGTCTCCAGAGCTGTGGACGAGGGTATGGAGGTCCACACAGCCTATCTGGACCTCGCCAAGGCCTTCAACACCATCCCCCACTCTGGAATCATAGATAAACTTACTAAGCTGGGCATAAATCCCTACATCACTCGATGGGTTGCCAACTGGCTTACTGACAGAACCCAGACTGTAAAAGCAGCCGACTCCAAATCCAGCTCCAGACAAGTTACAAGTGGAGTACCTCAGGGTTCAGTCCTGGGACCTCTCTTGTTTGGCATCTACTTCTCTGAAGTACAGGCCAACATTAAGGGACTCTGGCTAACAAAGTTTGCAGATGACTGCAAACTGGGAGCCATTATTGAATCCCCAAATGATGTGGATATTCCACAAAAGGGCCTTACAGAAACAGATGCCTGGTGCCAGAGCCATGGGCTCAAGCTTAATGCCAAGAAATGTATAGTCATCCCCTTTGGAAAAAACATGTACCCATGAACTACCACATAGGTGGTAGGACACTAAACATCGAAAGGGTGATGAGAGACTTAGGGACACAAATGGACAGTGGTCTCACTTTCGATAACCACATCGCCACAACTGTCAGGAAATCCTTCTACATGGCACACCTCATCACAAAGGGCTTTTCATCCCGAAAAAATGAGGTCATTGTCCCATTGTACTCATCCCTCATTAGATCCATCAAAGAGTATAATGCCCCATTTGGTATGTACCCCACAAGACATCTGCAACAGCTGGAAAGGCCACAGAAATACCTCACTAAAAGAATCACAGGCCTAAAGCAGATGCCATATGCTGACCGTCTAAAAAAACTCCAGCTATACTCTGTGGCATATCGCCTACTCAGAGGCGATCTTTGCTTAACATACAAGGCCATGTCAAACCCTGAGCTGTTGGACATGCTCCACTTAAAGAAATCCCAATCCCTCAGAGCCACATGCTCCAGGGATCTAAACCTTATCATCACAAAGAACAAAACATGCTGGAGGGTTCCTGACCCAGAGACTCCCCATACTCTGGAATAGACTTCCCATACATGTCAAGCAGAGCACCTCATTGGCCCTCTTCAAAAGGAACATTGATGATTAGATGGGAGATAGGAAATTCACCCTGGGGATCATGTCAGTCGCCCTGCTAGACAGGGGCCCAGAGAAGTAAATATTGTGGGAAAAAATTTCCAGGGAATTGTTATGGCTAGGCTTGCATAGGCCTTAGGGCTGATAGCCTAGTACCAACCTATGAACCTATGAACCTATGAAGTGACTGGGCTTGAAATGACTTCTGGGTCAATAGCCTAGTAACCTCCTATGATCCTAGGAATAAAACCCTTTAATAGTGGAGGCCTGTGCAGAAAATCTCCATGTGTAACCTCAGTTTTAAAATATTCATAGAATCTAGTTATGCAATATCAGAAAAAAAATACAAAATGAAGGTACTTGTACATAATAAGAGAAAAAAAAGCTTTATAATTGCTTGCTTGAACATATTTAGAAACAGAGAATGTGAATAGCTTGCATAGGTATATACAGTGCTGATCATTCCTAAGAAATAGACACAGACTAGCAAAGAGTGATATAACACTGCAAAAGAGACTGCAATATTACTTGCAATTTCTAGCTTAACTATGGAAATATTAGAAAGAGGGGAAGGTGGTTGGTAATGACATATAGTGTGATTGTTAGTAGCAGAGCAACTACAAAAGTTGAGATGAGATGGAATGTCTTTGTAACAGTGACAGAGGATCATGCATCACAGACCACAGCCAACAGATATCACAGATATCAAAGCATGCATCAATTATAATCTATGTATTTTTATAGTAAAGGAAACACTAACTTGAATGTCGTGGTCCTTAGTTCTGGACTAGACACTGGCTCTTTATCTGCATAGCCATATGCCATGCATGATCCTGCTATATGGGGGTCCCTTACTACTGTGGCAGTTTTGTCACCATTAGTCATAATGGGAGCTGCAGTGACAGCATAGGTCATTTCATCACCAGACGAGTGCATGACCATGATGTTCAGAATGCAAGGTGCAGTAAACATCTTGCATTCAATCACTAATTATACTGAAGAACACATCCAGACTCATTCAGGCACCTAAAATGACTCTTCAGGATGCAAAATACCCTCCTGATAATAATACAGGTCTGGGACAATGATGTGTTGCAAGTCCCTTCTGTGGCTCCTCTTGGTGTTCTCATTGGTGTCATGAGCCATAGCTCCAGTGGATATTTAGCATCACTTGAATGTAAAAGAAAAGAAAAAACAAAAGATAGAGAGGGGGGGGGGGAGAAGAGGGGTGGAAGATTGGAGAAAAAACAAAGCAAAGTGGTTTATTACTCAGCAATATATTTTACCATGAATAACACAATAAAATAAGAAAAAGTATATTCTTCTACATACCAATAAGATAATTACTGAGCATTCAACCATGCTAGTTTGTCAGAGTGAGCTGCTCTGTCAGATATGGAAAATTTGTGCAACGCCAGGATGGTATGCAAAGACCTTGATGATGAACTCCCATTCATCACATACTAGCTAGCAATTGATAGAATAGTAACCCCTGCTATTGCGGCACACTCATCCTGTGGATTACATGGGGCTCTGATCAAAACGTGGGTGCAGTCTATTGCACTGAGCACCTCAGGCTAAATGTGCCAGTTCGTAAAAGGCACACATAAATCTGGCTCCATCCTGAGGTGACACCAGGTAATAGTTGTACTAATCTACACATGCCATTCATCCAGTACCTTTGTTGGGGTCATACATACTCACTAAGAGCTTTATAATATCCCTATCAACTCCAAATGTATTTAGTATCGCCTGATTGCCAAAAGTATAACTGGCTATTCTTTGCTTATATCTCTGCCCTCTTGGCTGGCGAATGCTGTTGGGTACAAGCAGTTTTGGCAGAGCCAGGATAATGGCACCTTTGGTATGCACAAGTCCAAGCATATAACTCAACTGGAAAGGCTCCAATAATTTTTAACCAATAAATTGAAAGGACTTAAACCCCTCAGTATTGATGATAGGTTAACACAACTATCATTATACATCTTTAGTCTATTTGGTGGTTCAAGATTACCTATATCCCACTTATTAAACTGCAAAATATCAAATTCTATTTGACCTCCTATTTCTTTGCAAAACTAGTGGCTCTACAAATACCTGAACTAGGGACCTAAATTTTGCACCAACAATAAAACAAGAAAACAAGACTCACTACATGGAGAGATGCCAAAGTCAAAGTATTCACAGACTATGGAATGTTATCACAACAGGTCAAGTAAAGTACTACTTTGTCTGCCTTTAAAGCTACTTTTAATGATTGCAGTGGTAAATACAAATTTACACACCATGGTCATCATTTGCTGTCCTTGATTTAGGAAATGGGGACCATTTAGTACTCATAAAGGGTGGCAAGAAATGTTAGGTGTATATACTTAAAGATGTATATGGCTAGGCATCTTTTGCTCCTTATGATCACTTGTGTGAAGGCTGACAGCCCAGCTAGCTGGAATTTTGTAAATAATTCTATGTTATTTGTGAATAGTAACTACGTTGTATCCTACTAGAAAAGAACAGAAATGTATATGAACTATATGCTTATGCAAATGTATGTCTTAGCAAGAAGCTGGAACATACAGAGTTAACTTGCAAAACTCTAAGAAAGTAAGATGAAATTGTTTACAAGTGTGGTATCTCTCAGTTTCAGCTAGGAGACAGGATGTCTACAGCTTGAAGATTCTTTCTATTGTCTGTAAACAGAAATAATTACGGGTTTCAAAGGTAAAAGTATTTAACTGTTTTACGACTTCCAATTCCACGCAAAACTTCTGAGAGATAAGTATTTCTGACACCGAGCTGCTAAATTTTAAGCTTCTGTTAGCCTGGAAACTGAAGGCAGAGGTGACAAAGAATGATGTAATCTGAGATAACCCAGCAGAAATGTTTGGTAGTTTTTTAAGAACTATCTCAAAGAAAAAGTCTGTGCATTTTGTATCTTGTCTTGGATCTAGAAACATCCTCTCACCAGCCTTCTGCTTTGCTAATAGTAAGTACTAGATTACAGTGATTTCTCTTAGAGATAGGAAAATAGAAAGATTAGTTATATGTTTTCTGTATTTATGTGAGACTGTTCTGCAATGTAGTTTTAAAGTATTTCCTGTGATTCTGAACTCTGTTGTCACTGTGTTGAGTTATTGAGTATTGTCTTGTGCTTTTATTATTTATTATTAAAAATATTTAAACCTTTTAATTGTGTCTGGTTTGTTTAGAGATATTTAATCTCTTAGGGTACTTGCATATGTATTTGGTGACACTGTACAGGCCACTCCTAAATAGCCTTAGTCTTGGACACATTTACCATTTGGATAATAGAAACATTACACAGTAGAATTGGTCACCCTTTGGGAAGGGTCTTATAGGAGCTGATAAATACAGCTGGTTGGTGGCAGTGATTACTACCTTATAGTCTGGACAGAAGGGGGTATAGCTAGTGAACCTGTACCAGCCTTCCCCAGGAAAGTTTGCATCTTTGCATATAAATCAAATCTCAAAGTGTGTGTGTGTGTGTGTGTGTGTGTGTGTGTGTGTGTGTGTGTGTGTGTGTGTGTGTGAGCTACTTGGGCAGGGATAAGAAGCACTGACTGGACAGAGAGGGTGCTGGAGGTTTTGGCTTAAACACTTGGCTGAGATCTTAACCCTTGAACTGTGCCAGTAGGGAGTCTTATTGGGGATCTGGAGAGATCAATAGAAACCAGCCAGAGACTGACTGTGATCTCTGTGTGTTCTTAAGGGAAATTGCACTTTACTGTGTGTGTATTTGTCATTCTCCCAATGTGCACATCCCTCACTGTTGTTAGTGGTGAGGATTGAGGCTCCTTTATATCTGGGCCAGTGCAGAGTCATCACATATTAATTGGTGGCAGTGGGGGATAGGCACATCACATATTAATTTGTTAATAGTGGTGAGTTAGCCACATCACATATTAAGTGGCTTGTAGTGGTGTGGATATTGAATTTCTGTAGCTTGTGTACAGTGATCACTGAAGGTGCTTGTACTCTAAATCAGCCATGCAGTAAACATTCAGAGTTCATATCACAATTGGTTTATTTCTTTTTTTAGCTTAGTTAGTGAAGGAGAACAGGCAAGCATGTCAGCAGTGGAGTATGGTAAGCTAACAAGGAGCCAGTTGGCTAAGATGTGCTAGGCTAAAGGACTGGTGCATGCCAACCTGACTAAGGCAGACATGATTGCAGCTTTAGTCACAGCTGCATCACAGAATAGCAACCAGGAGGACAATCAGACTAGCTGTGGAGATGTATAACTCTCAGAAAATGAACAGCTCAACCTTTCCACAGAGGATTTAAAAATCTATCTTGAGTTAAAGAGACTTGAGTTGGAGGCCAAGTATTTGGAAATAGAAGCAGCAGAGAGACTGAGACATCTGGAGGCTGAGAAAAATGAGAAAATGCTATGCCTGGAAGCTAAGGAGAAGGAGAAGCAGAGGCAACATGAAAAGGAGATGCTGACTCTTCGCCAGAGTCATAGAGATAATGGGGAAGGGAGTAACTGATCCCCCGAAGCAACATAGGTCAGTAAATTTCTTCCACAATTTGCAGAGGGGGATAATTTTGAAAGTTTCATTCATATGTTTGAGAGGGTATATAAACAGTATAATGTTGACTATGGGCTCTGGGTACGGTTCCTGACCCCCTTACTCCATGGTAAAGCTGTAACTCTTCTTCCCAAACTGTTGGATAATGACTGCTTAAATTATAATGTTGTAAAGAATTGTTTGCTAGAATTTTTTAAGTTAACATCTGAAGTTTATAGAAAAAAGTTTCATGAGCATAGACAGAAGGCAGATGAAAGTGTGTGTGAATATGTTGCTGAACTAAGCACTTATTTTCATAGGTGGGTGAGTGGATGCCAAGTCACCACTTTTGAAGTGCTGGCAGTCCTTTTGGTGAAGGAACAAGCCCTTTGCACTTTGCCTGAGGACATGAGAATCTGGTTAGCTGATAGACAATGTGCGGGTCGATATTAGATCACCCAATGCTTAGGTAAGCAAATGGTGATTAATCAACCCCATGTAAGCAAAAGCTTACAAAACCAAACTGTCAGAACAACGATTTTTTTTCCAAGGGAAAAAAAAAATCACTGTTCCAACAAAAAAAAAAGAAAGCACATTAAAATATGAGATTAAGTGGGGGGCTTGTCCCCCACAACCCCTACTTAAATATACCAATTCTGAGACCGCACTACTATGTTAAAACGGCAGTAAAGGTAAGTGAATTCTTTCCCAGGGAAAGAATTCACTTACATGCCGCTTCGATATTTTGCAGTTTTGGTTTGTCAGATCGACCAAGACGCATTCGAAAACATGCATCTTCGGTCTGCTAATAGGAACCCCAATGTGCAACTGTAGATGAGTTGGGGAAGAAGGAAGACGTATACCTAGCAAGCAGGGCATCACTGCACAGGAAAGGAACACCCAGTGCTGCTTATGGGTCTAACAGAACCCATGGTGGGCAGCCCAGACTGCCCCAACAGAGTCTGTCAGTAGCAGAGAAAGACACTAATCCAGGTACACATCCAGGACCTAGGGTTAAATGTTTTGAATACAACCAATGGGTCATGAAGCATATAGATGTCTCCGGGGGGCAAGTTAGGGAACAAACGGTGGGAGAGCCAGTAAGTGGGAATGACAGAATGCCAACAGTAGGTTGTCTTGACACAACAAGGGTACCAAACTATCACAAGAGGTTATATCCTATTTTAGTGAATGGGAAAGAAGCCATTGCTTAGAGATACACAGCCTCTGATCTAACCATTGTGAAGTCTGCAATGATTACAGAGGAGCACTACATGTGTGGGCAATCTACTCGAGTCAGAGCTTTAGGAGGAACCATATTACAAATACCTTTGGCTATGGTTCACGTTGACTGGGAGGGTGGAAAGGGAAGCAAGCAAGTAAGTGTGTTTGAGGATAACCTTGCAGATGTTCTGATAGGGAATGATTTTGATAATGCATTACTATGTGTTAATGCAGTTACACACAATCAGGCCTGGAGACAAACATGTGGGTCTGGTAGCCTGGGGGAGACCCAGACAGACCACACACTTGCAGCCAGGACTGGTGAGGTGGTTACTTCAGAGAGGGAGGTACCCTGTAGCAGTGAGACTGAAGGTGAGCCATGGCTGCTTGTAGGTACTGATGTTCCCTTGGACAGAGTGACTGCAAGGGCAGAGGTGAGTAGTAGCACCCAGGCTGACAGTGAGGCACTGCTGTCAGAGGATACCAGACTTCCTGTGGAAGGGGAACTGGGAAGGGTTACAAAGAGAGTTGAGACAGGCTCAGCTCTCAGACCCTAAATTACAAGGCATGAGAGAAGTAGATAGTGAAGCATCAGATTCTCAACTGGGACAAAGGTTTACTGTATAAAGAGTGGACCCCTGAGGGAGGGCTAGATGGTGGGAGAATACAGCAGTTGGTAGTGCCCAAAGCCTACCATCTGGCACTTCTAGTCATAGCCCATGATATTCCCTTTGCAGGTCATATGGGCATAAAATGTACAAAGAGCCATATTATGCAGAACTTCTATTGGCCTGGGATTTCCAGAGATGTAACAGTGCACTGCAGGACCTGTGAGCAGCGCCAATAGGTAGGCAAGGCAGGAGACAAGCTGAAAGCTCCTCTGATGCCTTTGCCTGTGATTGAGGAGCAATTTCAGAGGGTAGCTATAGATATTTTGGAGCCTCTGAATACCCCAAGTTTCACAGGGAAAAAGTATATCCTAGTGGTAGTAGATTATGTTACTTGATACCGTGAGGCAGTGGCTCTGTCCTCCATTGAGACAGACAAGGTGGCAAATGCTTTGTTAGAGATTTTCAGCAGGGTAGGCTTCCCAAAAGAAATACTGACTGAAAGAGGTGCCAATTTCATGTCAGACCTGCTGGCTTGTCTGTGGAAGTACTGTGGGGAGAAGTACCTAAAGACAACCTTCTACCATCCCTAGACTAATGATCTTGGTGAGACATTAAACTCTACACTCAAGACCATGCTACAGGCATTTTCAAGCCAGTTTAAGAGGGACTGGGGCAAATATTTTCCCCCTTTGCTGTTTGCCTACAGAGAAGCTCACCAGGAAACCACATTTTTTTCACTCTTTCAGTTGTTGTATGGAGATAGGGTGAGGGGACCTCTAGATTTAATAAGAGATGAGTAGGAGGGTGAGTGTGCATCCCACAATGTGTCTGTTGTGGCATATGTCCTAAACCTCAGGACAAGGCTCAAGGAGCTCATGGGCTTGGCTTAGGAGAACCTGGCAGAAGTCCAACAGCAGGAAAAATGTCTGGTATGACAAGAATGCTCGAGATAGAGAGTATGCTGTAGGGCAGCAGGTAATGGTTCTTATTCCTATCAGATGCAACAAGCTGCAGGCAGCCTGGGAGGGACCCTACAAGGTGATAAGGAAGGACATTGATGTTAACTACATGGTGGAACTGCTAGGCAGAAGACAGGGGCACAAATTGTACCATGTTAACATGATGAAGCCTTACCATGATAGAGAGGCCGTTGTGCTGAGTATTTGCAGTGGATTACAGGAGGAGTCTGAGGGGGGTCTGGTGACTGATCTCCTCTGTGAGGCTTGGACTGACACCTCAATGGAGGGGGTAGCAATGTCCCAACAGCTATCCCCTACCCAGGTTTGAGAAATCTGAGTAGTGTTACGGGAGTTTGGGGACATGTTCACTGGGAAACCAGGGTACACCCACCTGGTGCAGCACTAGCAGTCCCTGGGCCTCTCCAGTGGTGCTGGTACCAAACATGGATGTCAGCACCAGGTTCTCTGTTGACTACAGCAAATTAAATAGTCACACAGAGTCAGATGCTTACCTCATGCATAAAACAGATGAAGCCCTAGAGCAGCTGTGTGGGGCTAAGTAACTTACCACCTTTGATCTTATCAAGGGTTACAAGCAGGTACCCTTGACTCCCAGTGCTACAGAGAGGTCAGCCTTTGTGACTCCTTTTGGCTTTTATGTGCTCACAAAGATACCCTTTGAGATGAAAAATGTCCCAGCGACCTTCCAGAGGCTGGTAGATCATATCCTAGCAGGGGCAGGGGATTATGCCTTTGCTTACTTAGATGATATTGCCATCTACAGCCATTCTTGGCAAGAGCAACTTCAGTATGTCAGGCAGGTGCTGGGCAGACTACAGAGGGCAGGGTTGACCATTAAGCCCAGCAAATGTCAGGTGGGTATGGCAGAGGTCTCCTACCAAGGACATAGCATGGGGAGTGGTAAGATCAGGTCAGAACCTACCAAAGTGGAAGCCATTCAGGCATGACCTGCACCTGTTACCAAAAAGCAAAGTAGGGCATTTTTAGGGACATTTTTTGCATGGGGAGTGGTAAGATCAGGTCAGAACCTACCAAAGTGGAAGCCATTCAGGCATGACCTGCACCTGTTACCAAAAAGCAAAGTAGGGCATTTTTAGGGACATTTTTTAGGGACAGCAGGGTACTACAGAAATTTCATCCACAGTTATAGCACCATAGCTGCTACCCTCACAGAACTGACAAGGAGAAACAGGACAGATAAGCTAATGTAGACCTCAGCATGTGACCAGGCATTCCAGAAGCTTAAAGGAGCTTTGGGGGACTGCCTGTGTTAGCCAGTCCTGATTACAGCAAATAATTTGTTGTGGAGGTGGATGCTTCAAACCATGGGGTGGCGGCTCTACATAGCCAGATATCTTCACAGGGAGAAGAGCTCCCAGTGGTTTATCTCAGTTGTAGCCTCCAACCCAGGGAGGAATGCTATGCACCTGTACAAAAGGAATGTCTAGCCATAGTGTGGGCACTGCAGAAACTTCAGCCTTATCTGTATGGAAGAAAATTCACTGTAGTTACAGACCACAGTCCCCTAATATGGTTAGATTGAGCAGCCAGCAAACTGCCAAGTTATTAAGGTGGAGCCTAGGGTTGCAATTATATGCTATGACAGTGCAGCACCGCATTGGGGTTAGCAATGCAGACACAGATGGGATCTCAAGACAGGGAGTGGGGTACGGTATTCCCAGATAGGCTCAACCCTCTCAAGCAATTTTTCTCAAGGGTCACTTGAAAATCTAGCTTGAGTTCTTTTGGGGGGGAGAATAGTGAAGGCTGCCAGCCCAGCTAGCTGGAATTTTGCAAACAATTCTTTGTTATTTGTGAATAGTAATATGGTTTGTATGCTTGTCTTACAAATGTAAGAAAACTATATATTATGTTAAACTGCATGTTATATGTTGAGCTTAAAGAACGTAACAACAGTGTATCCTACTGGAAAAGAATAAAAATGTATATGAACTATATGCCTATGCAAATGTATGTTTTGATAGTAAGAGGCTGGAACATACAGAGTTAACTTGCAAAACTCTCAAGAAAATAAGTTGAAATTGTTTATGACTGTGATATCTCTCTGTTTCAGCTAGGAGACAGGATGTCTACAGCTAGAGGATTCTTTCTATTGTGTGAAAACAGAAATAATTACAGGTTTCAGAAGCAAACGTATTTAACTGAATTACGACTTCCAGTTCCAGACAAAATTTTGAGATAAGTATTTTTGACAAAGAGGTACTAAATTGAAGGTTTGTTTAGTCTGGAAACTGAAGGGAGTGGTGACAAAGACAGATGAAATCTGAGATAACCCAGCAGAAATGTTTGATAGTTTTTTAAGAAGTATTTCAGAGAAAAAGTCTGTACATTTTGTATCTTGTCTTCGATCTAGAAACATCCTCTCACCAGCACTTCTTCCTTGCTAATAGTAAGTACAAGATTACAGTGATATCTCTTAGAGAATGATAGGAATATAGCAAGATTAGTTTAGATGTTTTCTGCATTTATGTGAGACTGTCCCTGCAATGTTGTTTTAAAGTATTTCCGGTGATTCTGAACTCTGTTGTCACTGTGTTGACTTATTGAGTATTGTCTTGTGCTTTTAGTATTTATTATTAAATGCATTTGAACCTTTTAATTGTAGCTGGTTTGCTTAGAGATATTTAAGCTCCTAGAGTACTTGCATATGTATTTGGTGACACTATATAGGCCACTCCTAAAAAGGCTTAGCCTTGGACACACTTACCATTTGGATAATAGTAACATTACTCAGTAGAATTGGTCACCCTTTGGGAAGAGTCTTATAGTAGCTGATAAGTAGAGCTGGTTGGTGGCAGTGATTACTACCTTATAGTCTGGGCAGAAGGGGGCATAGCTAGAAAACCTGTGCTAGCCTTCCCCAGGAGTGTATGTGTGTTTGTATATAAATCAGATCTCAAAGTGTGCATTTGTGTGACAGCTACTTGGGCAGGGACATGAAGCACTGGTTGAACAGAGGGGATGCTGGAGGTATTGGCTTGACCACTCAGCTGAGATCTTAACCCTATAGCTGTTCCAGTGGGGAGTCTTATTGGGGATCTGGAAAGAGAGAGAGAAACTAGTCATAGACTGTGATCTCTGTGTGTTCTTAAGGGAAATTGCACTTTACTGTGTATCATTGTCATCCTCCCAATATGTATGTACCTCACTGGTGTTAGTGGTGAGGACTGAGGATCCTTGGTTACTGAGCCAGTGCAGGGTCATCACAGCTTGTCTAGTATTGTTCCTATGATCTCATATTCCTATACAGGTAATATTTGTACACATCAGCTCACTGAGTCCAAGCAGCAGATTGTCTATCTTTTCATTTATGGACAATGTACAGAGTATTTTTTACTGTTGAAGTGACTGTTAAAAGTTCACTGCATCTTTCAATGGGAAAAAGCAGACTGACTTGAATGACTCCTGAGTCAGTTTTCAAGGAAGAGTCACTTTACATTAATTTATTCCAGATAGGTTTCTTCAAATGCATCATTGTCTTTCACACATTTAGACCAGCTACTGCACAAAAAGGGACAAGAGGTAGAAGAGTATTAAGCTACATAAAAATTAATCATACCTCAACATTGGTCAAATGATATGACATGCTTGAGCTCCTCCATGTACTCTTAACTTCAGGTAAAGTCCCGTACTATACATTGGCCTGCTATACATCCCTGTCTATGACACAGGATAACCATACCACATACTTACATGTACTGGAGTCACTCACAATTCAGCCCAAAGTCATACTCATGGATGATTTTAACTCTCCCATCATAAATTGGGATACATATGCAATCACTAACCTGCAAACTTGAAGATTCATGGATTTCATCAATGCAAACTCCCTGGAACAGCTAGTCTGCACATCTGCTAGGGATGCAAATATCTTGGATCTGGTACTCGCAATTATGATGGAATATTGTACTCTCCTTGTGTAATGTTTTCACTTGTTATATCAGATCACAAAGCAGTAACCCTTGAAATAAATATAAAGGCTGAACTCCCAGCAAGTTCCAGAATGTTTAAGAACCTTTCCAAGGCTAACTACCTCCTATTAAATGAGGGCATAGCTGAATTTCTAGCCCCCACCCCCAGACTCAGAGAACACACTGGCCTGTGTGGAACTGTTTACAGAAACCCTGTACAAGCATGTAAGTAACTGCATAGAAACAGTGGTATCAAACTGACAACCTACAAAAACAAGCCCACTTGGTGGACCCCCAGTATAAATAGGTTGTACAACAAAAAAAAAAGAAAATCCTGTCCAAAAATAGGAAGGGCTATGCCAAAAAAGACAAAAAAATAACTCTCACATCAGTCTCAACAAGCAACTCAGGGGATTACTCAAGACCACCAAAGACAACTTTAAGGTAAAAAATAGCCCCCTCAGGCTAAGGATAAGCATAATTCATTTTTCAGTTGGCTGCACTAATAGTAGATTGAACTTCCTATACCAAACTGGGAGATATAGCAGATATGCTGGCCACTAAATTTAGTTTCAATTTCACCCCCAGTACCCCTAGTTTGTCCCAGGAAATACCCCCTTTCATTTCTCCACCAACTATTCCTAAAGAACAGGTCCTCACTTCCCTCTCCAGAGCTAAAAACACTGCATCAATGGGTCCTGAAATATCCCTGGATGCCTCCTTAATAGCTTGAAACATGACTTGTCAGTGCCACTAGAATCTCTAACCACAGTCTCCAGCCTGGCTTCATTTCAAAGAGAATGTAGGACTGCAACTGTCCTCCCTCTATACAAATACTGACCATCAGTAGACCCAGGGAACTACAGACCCATAAGTTTGACTAGTCTTATATGCAAGGTCATGGAAAGAATTATTGTGGACATTGATAAACAAAGACAAAGGAAATCTTCAGACACTACCCATCCCAGTTCAGTTTCATTAAGGGCAGGTCATGCCTACTAAACTTGTTGGACTTCTTCAAGAAGGTCACTAGAGCCACAGATGTGGGAAAAACAGTAAATACTGCCCATCTTGACCTGACAAAGGCATTTGACACAATACCTTAATCAGGTATTATAGACAATCTCACAAATTTAGGTGAAAATCCCTATGTCACTTGACAGACACACAAATGGTTCATAGATGTGACACATGATGTTAGGGTGGGGGAATCCACTTCACCAAGAGGCCTGTTACTAGTGGCATCCAAGAAGGCTCGGTACTGGACCACTCCTGTTTGGAATATATACTTTGATGAAGTCAAGGCAAATGTAGATGGCCTTTGGATGACAAAATTTGCAGACAACCGAAACCTGAGTATAATCACTGAATCCCTCAGATATGTAGATATCCTATAGGAAGGTCTGATAAATAACTAGTGACAGAACCATGGCAAATAACTTAATACAAAAGAATGCATAATCACACCCTTTGGGAAGACAACATTGATAACACTCCCCAAACAGTAGACCCAGCGATAAATGACTTGGGAACTCAGATTGACAGTAACCTGAACTTTGATCACCATGTGTCCATGGTAGTGAGAAAATCCTTCTACATGGCACAACTTATAAATAAGGGCATGGCATCCAGATCTAAGGAGATCATGGTCCCACTATACTCAGCCCTCATTAGATCAATAATCAAGTACAATGCACCCTTAAGAATGTGCCCAACTAAGCTTTTGGAGCACCTGAAACAGCCACAGAGGTTTCTCAGTAAAAGAATACTGGGTGTAAATAATATGTCCTATGAGAACTGCCTCAAAGCCCTGTCCCTGTTCTCAGTCTCCAACAGACTACTGAGGGATGATCTATGCCTAACCTATAAGGCATTCTCCACTCCAACCCTGATGGATCTGCTACACATTCGCAAAACCAGCAGGACTAGAATTACTCAATCTAAGGATCTAAACCTCATCTGTTACATAAACAATACATGTTGGAGGAACAGGTATGTGTCTCCAAGATTACCTCCTCTCTGAAACAGATTCCCTGTTCATGTGAAACAGATCTCTTCCCTAAGCCTATTCAAATACAGTTTGGACAAATAGATGGGAAATCTGAAATTCCCCACTGGCTTGTCATTGTGCCTCTAATGGACAGGCTCAGTTTGTACATGCAGTAAGGTGCAAGCACATACCAAAGCATGTGGGCATTGATAATTAGGAAATTTAGGGCATTAAGGTCTAGGCTTAAAAAGTCTTAAGGGTTGTTAGCCTAGTAATCGTCTATAATCCTATGATCCTAGTTCAGTCCTTTAAGAAAATCTCCTTCATTCAGCTTGTGATAAAGAAGTTCTGAGCTGCCTTTACTTCTTGTGGGGGCAAAATATTAAACACTAATAAACTTTCCCCAATGCAAATATGATTAATAAACAAAAGTTTCTAACCCAAGTAAGGTATATCATAGCATTTAATAATGTATCAGTCTAGGCTTTGATAGTGTGTGTGTGTGTGTGTGTGTGTGTGTGTGTGTGTGTGTGTGTGTGTGTGTGTGTGTGGCGCGCATGTATGTATGTGTGCATATGTGTTTCACAGCTTCACTTTTCAAAGCTCGATTACATTTCCGCAGGGGAATAATACTTCTGCACTGCTTGTCACATTCTATATCTCTGCTACATCCTCATGTTAAAAAACAATTGCAGACTTTGCTCAGATTTTCAAATGTACATCTTTATATAATCTCACATTTTGTGCATGTATTCTTAGAATGAGTTAAGGCTGGCAAACAATAATGGCTCAGTATTGGCTTGTGGATATAGTATGCTTGATATCGCATTAAAAATAATACCTCTCACTATAATTTGGTATGCTGAACAGTCACCAGGTGAACTGTTGATGGCCTGGAGATTTCATTATTCAGTGAGATCTTTGCGACCAATAACACCTATCTGTGAACACTCATCTCTTGATTTTGCAGAGTTAATAACCTCTGCCATTAGAACTGATAAATGCAATGGCTGTGAAAACTCACTTCACTGTTCATTATCTAGGAAACCTGACTAGGCACTGGACTATTGTATCATCTGTAATCATTGTAGTTACACCTTCCCATTTTCACAGTACAGAAATTAATTTGCTCTTTATCTTTTCCTGAGGTATTAATATTAGAAACTGAAAGGATCCATCTTCACAGAAATGGACAAAATTAAGCTGACTGATAGACTTTCTTAAAGGATATCTAATATGTCACTGATACAGCAGCATACTTTAGGGAGTTTAGATTGGCATTCATTAGACAGGTCAATAAGAATCAAAAGTAACAAACTTACATGGGTATCCAAAACAGTCAATGACTTTATGGCAGTAAGAGACTAGGCATAAAAAGAGAATATGATGAAAATAGCAAAATATATGCAGTACTATAAAAAAAAAAAAACAAGTACCTGAAGGCCACAAGAGAGCCAAAAACTGACCACTGCTTTACGTTCAAAATAATTCAATTAGTCTCTTCTTCTTTTGGAAAACCTTACATTCATTATAGGAAAATCATCAGTCAACTATTGAAATCCCACTTATCGTCCTGTATTCATTGTCATCTCCAACCAGCAAATTCAAACTATGTTTTCCATCAGGTAGGATTTGGCAACACATAATATGCCTAAATATGGTGATTCTCCAATAGCTAAAACAATAGCAAATAACTATATACCTGCTGTACAATCCTTAGTGGCCCTTGTGTCAGCATACTATGTACTTTTCTGCAGAATATCAGTTCCCATTGCAGACTGAAGGATGGTGTCTTCACTGGACACCATTCTTCAGTCCTTCTTAGGCTAGTAGTAGATGATGTTGCTCTGTGAGTCATTGAGCTTATTAGTAGATGTTTCCATGAATGTATAATCTTACCCATTTGGAAAAATAGCAATATAATTGCATTTTACAATAATGGTGACATATATAAAGTTGAAAATTGCTGCCTAATCAGCATACTGAATTTGTCGACTAAGTCATTTGAAAATGTTCTACACAACAATCTCTCAGATTATCTGAATGAGCAAAGAAAATTATTAGCAGTCCAAGTTAATTTCCATAGTAGGTACAGTATGCACTCAACCAATGCTGAAACTAATTGATTACAGATTATTAAAGCAACACAAAAGCAAGTTAGATTAAACTACTTTTCTTGATTTTTTCAAAAACATTTAATTTTGTTAATTACTCAGTCTTACTAAAATGTCTTCTTTATGTGGGACACACTGCATCTGCTTTGTTGTGGGTCTCATGCTTTCTACCTTATAGAAAACAGGTCACTGTCTGAAAAGGGCACCATCTGATAAGTAATAAACATCTATTGATGGTCCTAGTGGTTACAGCCTTCTGGCTTTTCTCTACTCAGTTTATACCACCGAATTTTATTATCACACAGGAGACAGTATAATGATGACTATACATTTATCTATAGGGCAAATGCTTAAAAAGTTAAAAAAATATTTGTTTGATGAAGTACAAAGAACACTTCAGCACCAATACTCAGTGGATATCTAGCAAAAGGCGCATCCTTAAAGAAAAAAAGGACAAACACAATTGGTTTTGACTGCTATAAGGTATCAGATATGGGTAAATAAAAAAAGCGGCAACACTGTCATGATTATATGGAACTCCTATTGAAATACTGGAGTCCTAGAAATACATTGTTATAACTTAATACAAAGCTCTCACTTCAAGAACTATATCCCAGGCAAGATAAATTAAACTAAATCCAGATCAAGTCATTTATATAGGATAAAAACATACCTCAGTGATAAATCCAGAATCGCTGTTATATACTCTTGATCATTTTCTTCCTAAACTGCTGCATTGTACTATTGCATGTGATAATTATGATACCCCTGGATAACTTCTTAAAACCCCTGCTATTCTCTCTCTAACTCCTCTCCCCCAAGATTGGCTATCCAACTCTTGTCATCACTCACTTCCTCAACAGTCCTTCTAACTCATTCCCTCCTCCTCCCATCTTTCCCCTCTTTTCACTACTTCTTCATGACTTTTTAATCAAACCAACTAATTTTTTTTCCAACTTTTGATTTCTGATGAGCTGTACATAAATTGTAATTTTATGTATACTGTTTTATATTCAAATTATATCATGTCATATATGTATTACTCATTTGTGACAGCACATAGCTCATGTTCACCAATTTGACTACTGATATATATTTTCATCCCAAGTGATGTTCACTGACTTGTCTACTGTCAACAAATTTGTCAAGGTTTGTAACAGATTTTAAATATGTGTCAATGTTTCTCATTGATTTTGAAAATTGTTGCATGTGGAGCTTTTCTCCCTGGGCTTCTGCTGAAAAAGGACCTGTGTCCAGTCCGACTTTCCCGGTAAACAAATGTAAAATAAATAAATAAATAAATAAATAAAATTAATAACTTGACTAAATTTGGAATGACACACTCTCTACAACAGATTGATCAGATATGTTTCCAGGTTTCCTTTATCAATCTACTGTTGTACTGCACTTACCTAATGTACTTAATTAAGGACCAATGTTGTCATCTAAACTTACTGCTATACTAAAGGTACAGTAATCGTAGAAAAGTAAGATATTCTAAACAAATGCTTTTTGATACACCCAAGGTCAAAGACAAAATGGGTGACAGAACTTCAAATGGATTTCTTTCCTTTCGCTGGAATAAATTTCCAAATTCTGTCAGAGTGATATAAAATGCACAGGAATCAAAATCAAATTCAAAATGCACTTACTGCTTTATCCAGACTGTAGACATCATGGCATCATCACAAACCTGGTTAATGTCAGATAATGTTATTTGTGGGCTCTAGTTTTGATATTTATATTTTTCTCTTTTTTGAGGATGGTTCTTGATTACATGCTGAGTCTGTGTAATGTTTTGTTCTGTTGAATTATTATTCACTTATAATGTCACAGGAAGTTTTTCTTTCTATCTCCACTCTGTAAATGGGCTATATCCAGTAACAACTACCTGGTTAACAAAACATAGATAAATAAATATGTATTACTTATCATATGACAGTGAGAGCAAATGAACATATGAATTCAGTGCTAATGTTAAGTCCAAGGAGGAAATGCAAGAACTTCTTTCTGACAAGAAGGAACTAACAGGGTTATAGAGACAGAATGCACTAAACTAAAATAACAAGATTGTGTTATTGTGTCATTGTGTCAGGAGTTTTGCACATTTGAGTCAAACACCGATCCCAATCAAGAATGCCGATACTGTATTTACGGTAATGGTTGAAATCTCCAAGTAGCTGTAATGGTCGGTGAGTGGGCCTAATTGTGTTCCTTTCATTGCTGGGCTGAATAGCTGCAATGGTTGTTTTTGGACTGGTTTGTCTGTGCGACGTTTGGGCCTTGGGCTGAATAGCTGCAACGGTTGTTTTTGGGACTGGTTTGTCTGTGTGTCGTTTGGGCCCTTGTTTTAGCTCCCTCACAGTTGTGAATAGCGACCTTCTGTAAAGGGTACTTGATAATTCTTTTGGATGAAACTTTGCCTGCGAGTTGTCATCTGTAGGGTTTGCTTATCGGGACTTGTTGGGACCTCTACATTTTGGATTTATTGTAAATGACTGTTGAATATGAGCAGAGGTGCTTTTTAGGGACTTTGCTCACTGCTTGCACAGCTTTTAGCTGTTTTATTTCTTAGTTTTTATGATACTTCCTTTCTATCCTCCCTGAGTAACATTTGGAGCTTCACTAACTTGTTGCTGTCTATATTGCTTTGTGTTTATTTTTGCATACAGGTGTATTAACTGCTTTATTTATTGAGGGATATTTCAAATGTTTCACAATATTGTAAGAAAAAGTATCCCTCTATTTACTATTGTCTCCATTCTTTGCAGATTATCTGCTTTTGTTAATCTGTCTGCATTTACTTGTATGTCACATTTTATTTTGGAAGTTTACTGGATCAGTGGTCAGGCGACTGCTGTCTGCTAATTTAAGAGACTGTGTTTTGTATTTTGATTAAGACAAACTTTGTTTGCAGTCTTATTGTTGGGACCTTTTGAGGTTTCTATATTGCCACGTATTTTTTGGTTTGTAAAAAAGATATATTTTGTGGTATAGCTTAATATCCCTTTGGTTTTTCTAGAGACTGCCTGTCACATGTAAAACTGCTTTATATATCGTATTGTTGTAACTATTGCCTAACGCCTATCACTAATGATGTTGCCATTTCTTTTCCTCTTCCTTCTGCTATTTACACTGACATGTCACATCTTATTATACTCTCCTGCAATTCTCCCCTTACCCTCCAATTGGAACCTACATCCCTCCCAAAATCTATCCAGGTCCTACCATACTCCTATATGCTCACACTCACTGTACTCTCCTACACTATTTATTCTTCAAAATAAAATTACTCCCCTTATTAAAACTAATCTCAAGCTTAAAACCCAATTTTCTCTATCCTCTCCTTCATCCAATCTCTTTACTTTCTATCCTGACAACACTTCTCCTTTCAGGTGATATACATCCCAACCCTGGTCCTAATATTCAACCCTTATCTTCTAATTCCTCTACACCATCTACTATTACTATTACTTCTGCCCCCCACACCTCTAGCAATCCTACTCTCACTAGTACCTCCCCATCCACTCTCACTTCTGCATACAAAACCAAAAGACTTACATTCTTCTCCCAGAATATCCAGAGTATCTGCAACACAATTCCTGATCTCCATGCTCTCATTCAACACTATACTCCCCACATTTTAACTCTCTCTGAAACTTGGCTAAAACCCCACATCCACAACCCTGAGATCTGCATGTTTCAATATCTACAGAGAGGACAGACCTAGCAAAAAGGGAGGTGGTGTCACCATTCTTTTTTCTGACTCTCTCAATATTTTACCACTTTCAATTACCCCTCCCTCCTTCCAGCCTGCAGAGCTACTCATAGTAACCTGTCATCTCAACAACTACCAAAAAAATGGCCATAGCCTCAATCTATATTCCACCAGGGAATAATATCACCATCCTTAAAAACATCTTATCTTGGTGTTTTCATCACATTCCCTTTGAAACTATTATACTTGGGGATGTAAATATTGACTGGAACTTTGTTAACTTGTCTCAACCTACACTGTTTTACTCAACTTGTTTCCTCCTCCACCCGCCTTGGCAAAAACCACTCCAATTCTATCCTAGACTGGATTCTCGTAAATTCTCCTAATTTGTACCACCAGCCAGGTACACTATCTGACTCCATTAGTGACCACCTACCTATCCACATTACTAGGTACTCACCTAAGTCACTTGTTCTCATCTCATTAAATACATCCGTAACCAAAGAAATTTCAATATCACTTCCTCTAACAAAATTCTCTCAAATATTAACTGGTCCTGCCTATATTCTTTGCATTTAAATAATGCAGTTAGCTACTTCAACCAGACATTCCTAAACATACTCAACTCTCTGGCCCTTATCAGGAAAATAAAAGTCAAAGCTAAACATGCCCCCTGGCTATCCAAAGAAACCTTCCACCTTATGCCTAAAAGAGGTGCCAGTTGGAAACAATATAAAAAAAAAACAAATCTTCTGTCTTCCTTCAATCTTACGTTGAACTTAGAAACCTTACAAAAAAAAGAGTCAACCAGGACAGAAGAAAAGTTTACCTCTCTGATCAATCTCTGAAACCTACTAACCCCCAGAAGCTCTGGTCAACCATACAAACTCTTATCAACCCTGGCTCACCACAATCCCCAATCCTTTTCCTAATCAATCTCCCTCAGATACCACCATTCATTTTAATCGCTACTTTATTGATACCATTTCTAAACTTGTACCTAACTCCTCTAATATTCCCAACCCCACCTCTAATTCCACTTCCAGTACGATCCCTTCTATTACCACACCCACTTTTTCTCCATACCCCCAGTCTGACTCCTCTAACCTCTCTGACCCCTTCTTGCTCAAACCTGTATCTGTTAGTTATATTAAAACTCTCGTTAGTAAACTCAAACCTTGTTCCCCCACCCCTGATAACCTACCTTCCCAATTCCTAAGAATTGCTGCGAACTCTGTGGCCCTTCCTGTCTCCATTCTAATAAACAACTCAATCCAAGAATCTATTTTTCCCTCTATTTGGAAGGAATACTATACTATCCCATTACATAAGGGTGGAAACTCCGCAGAACCATCTAACTTCCATCTCATTGCTATTTTTTCTCCACTCTCCAAAATTCTAGAAAAGTGTATTCATTCTCAACTGCTTTCCAACCTTACTCAAAACAATCTTTTAACCAACACCCAGCATGGTTTTAGGCCCAAACACAGTACTAACACAGCACTTTTATCCTTTTCTCTTACAGTAGCTGAGGCCAGAGACAATAATAAACTTGTGTCTTGCCTTTTCTTAGATCTGCCAAAGGCTTTTGATACTGTTTCTCACAAGCTTCTACTTCAAAAACTTTCTCAGCTGAACATTTCTATCCCCACTCTAAATTGGTTCTCTAGTTACCTGTCCAGTTGCTTACAAGCAGTTAAATGGCAAAATTCCTTCTCACCCTTTCTGCCAGTTCAGACCAGTGTTCCTCAAGGTTAAATTCTTGGCCATCTCCTTTTCAACCTCCTCATCAGTGGCCTACACACTGCCAGCAATCTCTCCCCTATCATACAGTATGCCTATGATTCAACTCTGATTTCCATTTCTGACTCCATCAATAACCTCTACCATATCACCCAGTCTTCATTTCACTCTGTTGAGAAGTGGCTCTCCAACAATCAGCTTATCCTGAACCCCTCTTAAACTAAGATCTTACTATTCCTACCTAAAGCTCTAGCCCATCACAAATCCACCTTTCTCGTATCCTCACTAAATGGCACCGTCATATCACCAGATTTATACACTAAACTCCTAGGTGTCATCATTGACGACCAGCTCAAACTAGACCTCCACATACTTCATTCTATAAAGAAAACACACCAAAAACTGGGCATGTTATATAGAAACAGCAAATTCCTGACCTCCAACTCTAAACTTCTACTAGCCCAATCCTATCTCCTCCTCGCCCTCCTCTATGGCCCCCTCTATTTTCCAATTTACAATATAACCTGCTGGCAAAACTTGACAAACTTATAACAAAATTGCTAGATTTGTCACCAGCAGCCCCTATAAATCCCAACACTGTTTTGCTCTCAAGAAACTACATTGGCTCAAATTCCCACACCTCCTGACCAAATGTCAGTTGATCCAAACTTTCCGAATTCTTAATTCTAACTCTGACTGTCCATCTCTGTCCAACCTGATCTCCTGGTACACCCCTCCCCGATCCCTGCGCAGCTCTGATAAACTCTTTCTACAAGTTTATAAACCCAATATTAATATAGGTAAAATACTTTATAAACACTCCATCTCCCTTATTTGGAATAATCTTCCACTCCATATCAGAAGTCATACCTCTCTTCCTAACTTCAAACATGACCTTATTTTGTACCTCCATAACAACCCTACATGTACCTGTAACCATCCTACTTAACTCCTCCCTTTCCATATTCTTATTTCTCCACTAGACTTATCATTAAGAACTTTTTCCTCTGTCTTATCTTACTTTATCCTACTGCTCTTCTTTCTATACCCTCCCTCTTTAAATAATTTACTTTATCCTACTGCTCTTCTTTCTATACCCTCCCTCTTTATATAATTTACTTTATCCTACTGCTCTTCTTTCTATACCCTCCCTCTTTATATAATTTACTTTATCCTACTGCTCTTCTTTCTATACCCTCCCTCTTTATATAATTTACTTTATCCTACTGCTCTTCTTTCTATACCCTCCCTCTTTATATAATTTACTTTATCCTACTGCTCTTCTTTCTATACCCTCCCTCTTTATATAATTTACTTTATCCTACTGCTCTTCTTTCTATACCCTCCCTCTTTATATAATTTACTTTATCCTACTGCTCTTCTTTCTATACCCTCCCTCTTTATATAATTTACTTTATCCTACTGCTTTTCTTTCTATACCCTCCCTCTTTATATAATTTACTTTATCCTACTGCTTTTCTTTTTTTTTTTCTTTCCCTCCAGATCACTTCATTCCTCCTCTACTTCTATCTTCTTTTGCACTTTCCTTCTTCTGACCTTGTATATAGCTATGCACTGTTCCTTGGATTACATTTGTTTTTCTTATATATTGTATCCATAAGTTTGTTTTGCTCCTTATATTGTTAACTTGTCTCTATTTGTATGTATTTGTATGTTTTTTTCGGGGCTTTTCCCCTCAGGTCTCCACTGAAAATGGGTAATTTCTTACCCAGTTGGACTAACCCAGTTAACAAATGTGAAATAAATAAATAATAAATAAATGTTTATCTTTACTCTATTTTTTCTTATCCATATGCTGAATCTATACAATTGTTTTCTGCTGAAATGTTATTATTCACTTATAATTTTACAGGGCAATTTTCTTCTCAGGTCTGCTCTGTAAAAGGGCTATGTCCAGTAACAATTACTTGGTTAACAAAAGTGGAGCAAATGAAAGGAATAATTCAGTATTAAGCATGCCTTGCAGTTAACTGAGGTAGAGCACTGATCCCCACAGACCAATTTCAGTCTTAGCCCTGAATGTGAACATACATCAAATGGAAAAAAATAAAAATAATTTATACAGTAAAACAGTTTTTGTCGATTACCTTCTTAAATCATTTTATCTATTGTATATTGTTTTTAGTGTACTTTTTTATTGTATAAATTATTTTGATATTTTTCTACTTGATGTGTGCTCACATTCTGGTCTGAGACTATAATTGGTCCAGTGGATCACTGCTCCACCTCAGTTAACTCTGAAAGTTTTTTTGAAGGTGTGAGAGAGTCATGACCAGCTAGAATGTAAAGCTATGCGGAGACAAGGAGCAGAATGCAATTTGAACATGTCTGCAAGAAATGCAGTTATGGGTGGAGACTAGTATACAGACTGGAAGACAAGAGCTCTTCAGCTACATCAATACATGCAGTAGGTGGAAACATCAGCTAGTTATACTGGAGGTGATGGTACTTCATATTACACAGTCTGAATGTAAAGTTGAGGCACTTACTACATAACTTTACTACAAAGTTATATGATGACACAAGGCAATTGCAAGAAGAACATGACCTAACACTGTGGGGACTGGGTGATGAGTTAACTGCTTCAATTAACAGGTGGCAGGTGATGTGGAAAGACAGGGAGGGGTAGCAGACAGGATTCATCCAATTGTACAAAAAGACCTTATTAGCAAAACAATCCTTGAGGGCATTTAAAATGATTTTAGTTCCTGGAAAGTGAAACATGTTCCTATATTACCATTTATATGAAATATGAGTTGAGAAGGGTCAAAGAAATCATCTGGTAATTTTAATAATGTATATAATATTAAAAGTGACTAAAAGGATAATATGGAATAGACTCTGGATTTCATGCTTAAAGAATGTTTCAGCATTTAAAGTCACCAAACCAGTCACTCGCAGTCTGAGAAACATTTGTTGTAACTCTCCAATTCCCAAAAAATTGTTGCACTAAGTCTATTGTGATCTGCCCCAAAAAGCTGAAATATTCTTCCAGTTATTTATTTACTGTTTGTTAACTGGATTGGTGAGCTGGCACAATATCCATTTCAGTCACTGCCCAGGCCATGTGGCAAATTACAACAAGAGTCATCAAATATACAAAGTATAACTTTAGCAGAAAAAGTGTTTACAATGTAGTGTTGCAATTTGCAATGACATACAACATAGAAAGAATGTATTATTTTAAATGATTGCATGTAATAAACAGAAACGGCACACAAAGAGACAGTTGAAGTTAGACTAGTACCATATTTTCTCACACTACATTTGCTTACCTTTTAGTTTTGGCAATTTCATATCTGTTTGGCTTTAAATTAGCAACATTTGATTCTGTCAGGGTATAATTCAGTCAAGTCTTATTTGAAGGATTGTCATCACTACCTGAGAAGGTAGAAGGCCTGGTCTATCAACAATTGTTCCTTATTTCTTTGTAGAAGTACTTTTATCTTTCATAACGTTTTTGCTGCTTTAATCTAATATTTGACACTGGACATCCTGTTATGTGGATTTCCACTGTTCTAGTTTTTTCTTGCATGCAGCTGGAAAACAATGACAGACTTCAACCTACACATCTGAAATAATTCATTAATTACATAATGAACTATTAAAGAGCATCTGGCTTCATTATTGTGGCTGTTTCACTGACTCCATTTATTTGAACTGTGTACTATGGTGACTTAGTTGTAAGATCTGTGCCTTAAAACACCATAGAATATGTTTTAGTCCATACTTCTTTTTCTACCAGTGAAGCATTTGCATCTTCTTTGACTTGTGACACACATGAAACTTTACATGATGCCAAGCTGACTTACTAGTAGGCATGATGAAACAAGAGAAGACATGCTTCTGGAGCATTTCTTCCCAGGCCTCTGCTGAAAACAGGATCTGTGGAACCTAGTCGGACTTTCCCGGTCAACAAATGATAAAAAAAAAAAAGACTTGGCCCTCAGGAAGAAAGTGTTTATGTGTGCAAAGTACAGTGGTATTACATCCCAAACCAGTGTTCACTTCAGTTGCATGAGGTGCTATAAAGGGCTTATGGTATGTATTAGGTTCATAGTGATATGATGATGATGAATATCATCATCATCACCATCAATGACCCTCTTTTTCCCAACTTTTACATGGGGTCAACATGTTCTATCATTTCTCACCACTTATGTTTATTCAGAGCCATTGTACTTTCTTCAATATGTCTGCCTGTCTCAAGTCTTTCATGAAATACTCCCATCTCTTGGGTGGATATTCTCATCTCCACTTACAATCTTTCTTTTTCTCTCAAGCTTTCTTTACCAAATCATCTTCTGCTTTCATCCACATTACAGTACCACAGTAATGTGCACTCTTTGACCTTTTGGTAACTTTGATTCTGCTCTGATATTCTAATTTCTTCATCTCTCCCAAAGTGTGCATCCCACTACATGCCTCAAGCATTTCAATTCCATCACATGACGCTTCCTGAGCTTTTCTGTTGCCAAGGTATCTGTGTCTTACAGATGCACCATTCACACCCTTGTTTTGTACACCTTGCTTTCCAACTTCTTTGTCATTCTTTGTGTCAATGAGCTGTAGTACATCAGATTCTAGTTTTAGCCTCTGCATTTCCCCTTCCCTTACCTCAACCAAACCTCCTAGAACTTGAAGTTAACTTGTTCCACTGTTTCACTTCTTTATAACTTTTAATCTTCTTCTGATTTTACTTTATTTGCTGCCATGGCTAGTGTCTTGTGTGGTTACTCAATTCTGTTCTATGTTCCTTTGGGTTTTCATTCCAGTGCCATGTCATTTACTGAAGGTCCCGTTCAGAGTTTGCTTGTAGTGTCACATCCGTAAGCAGCATCTTTTTTGATCTGTCCTCCGTACCTTATTATATCACTCTATCACAGTGGCATGGTTGATCTTTCCCATCTGTTTTACATCATATCACTTTGTCATAGCGATAATTAGTAATAAACTAGAGATACAGTAGTATATAGTCAGTTTTATTATAATTTGGTCATGACAATGCAGGAAGATAGCTACTATGTAAAGTGAAAAACAGGTGATCTGTTTGCAGCCATCTTACAATGCATGATAACTACTGTATATGAAATTCAGTACCACGGTGGCGGAGGCACATCAGGTGATGGTATAAAACTTTATACTGAAACTGAGGACCATCTACAGGAAACTAAAAGAACTTCCTCAGGGGACCCCAAATGCTGGTTTGCTAAAGAGAGCTTTCATGTCCAATGATACTATCAAGGTGTTGTATGATTTCATGGTTGTAACCTCCTATTAAATCATATTCAAAAACTTGACATACCAGATGTGCTTGTTGAAGTTAATAGTTTCTGTGATAGGTCAAATGATTCTCATTCCATTTTTAGCTGAAAAGAAGTATAAGTAGATTTCTTTGTTTCGTTGCAAAAGAAAGGTACCCACTATCCCTGCCATGAAATTCTTTCTTTCATTGTAAAAGAAAGGTACCCACTATCCCTGCCTTGAGGAGCATATTATTGACCTGTTACATCCTTTGGAAATTACTTGGTCATCGAGTGGAGCTGCTCCTTGATAGAGAACATAACAGCACTAATATATAGCTGCCAATTACCACAATTTAAACCTGATAGCCCCTTATAATGGATCTTCAACCTGTGAAATCTAATAGATTCATTTCACTTCACCTCTGCAGCTAATTGGCCAGTGGAGTCGTGCTGTTATGAGTCATGATTATCACAGCTGGAGGGTAAGACTGACTGTTACTGGGTATGGCAGGTAGCCTGGCTTGAAAGAAGACAAAGGGGAGTGAATGATGACATATATAAGGACATTCATTCCAGCAAGGACCCATTTAATTTCTTGAATGTCCAAGGTCTTATCCTATGAGATTTGCCTAAAACATCTGCCCACATAAAGAAGCAGGCAGGGTGGACTGCCAGAGTTAGTCCTTATGGGAGTAATACTTATTATGTGCAATTCATTTGTAGAAACTTGCCTGAGAGTGTTGCCTTAGTCATCCAGCCTTCACAGTCTAATGGGTTTATAAACCTTTCCAAAATCATAACATTCAATAAGGACTAAAATGTAAACAGGTGATATAGACATCTAAGGAACCTAAGCCCTAATAGGTCAGATGAAAACATGCTCATAGCAACCCTGTCCAGGTTTTAAAGTACTTATCTGTTGGTAAGTTGGCCAAATTTGGAGTTCCCTTTTCCAACTCCACCTTCAAGAATTTCAACTGCACTTTCTGAAAGAATAAAAAAATAAATTCCTACCTCCCATATAAATCTTTTTGGTTTCAAACAACTAATTGATAGTCCCACTAGAATAAATAATAAAAGCAAAAAAGAAACCACCTTAGACTGGATTCTTACAAACTCTCCCCTACAAAACTACCAAACTGGCATCCTTCCAGATGACATTAGCGATCACTCGCTTACCTATGTCATTAGGGCCAAAACTAAGCTAAACTTACCTACCTCTCACAAAACAATATATTCAAAAAAACAATTTAATCCTGAAAGATTCCTAGCAGAACTTTCACAATACAACTGGACCCCTCTTAAACATCTCTCACTCAACAATGCTGTTGAACACTTCAACTCAGCATTCCTTGCTATCTTGAATCAACATGCCCCAAGTCGTATCATTAGAACAAAGACCAAAATAGCACCCTGGCTAACCTCTAATACCAAACAAAAAATTATACTTAGAAATAAATCATGGAAAAAATGGCGTTCCTCCAAAAATCCAAACGATCATCAAACCTTCAAAGAACTCAGAAACAATACCAAAAAAGCTATACTTTCAGATAAAAATAATTATTACCTTGAACTACAGCAATCAACCAAAAAAACAAAAAAGTTCTGGTCTACTATCAATAATCTACTTACCCCAGGCAAAGTAGTTACACCAAACCCACAAAACTTAGACCCTGATAACCCCTCTTTAATAGCCAATAACTTCAATACCTTCTTTACTACTTCCATACAAAATCTAGCTAACCACTTAACCCCTGATTCTTCCCAACTGCTCTTAAATAACATCAACAACTGCCTTCCTCCCCTGCAACTTCAACCCATACCGACCTCCTACATACAATCTCTTTTACAAAAACTTAAACCCACTAACCCCTCAGCTGATAACCTTCCTGCTGAATTTCTTCAAGTAGCAGCCAAAGTTATCGCCTACCCTGTTTCCATCCTCATAAACAGATCCATAAAATAAAGTACTTTTCCAGCAATCTGGAAGATATCTCATATCATACCCCTACACAAAGGAGGCAAATCCACAAACCTTTCAAACTTTCGTCCTATAGCGCTATTATCTCCACTAGCTAAAATCATGGAAAAATGTATACACAAACAACTACTTAACCATCTCCTTCATAACAACCTACTAGCAAACACTCAACATGGATTTAGACCTTCACATAGTACTACCACTGCTCTACTTTCCTTTACCAACACCATCAACTGTAATTGTAACAACAACAAACTAACCTCTTCTCTTTTCCTAGACCTGTCAAAAGCCTTCGACATGGTCAACCACACACTTCTTCAACACATATTAAAATCCCTTGCTTTAGATTCCTCCTCCTTAACCTGGTTCTCATCTTATCTTGAAAACCGACAACAAGCAGTACTCTGGAAAAATTGTCTATCTTCTTTACTACCTATCTCTTTAGGAGTACCACAAGGATCCATACTAGGCCCACTCTTATTCTCTATCTTTATTAATGACCTCCAATCATCTATCCAAAACACTACATGTATACAATATGCAGATGATTCTACCATTATTTGCACAGCTTCCACTCAATCTGAACTCCACTCACTCACACAATCTACCTTTTCTATCGTCGAACACTGGTTCTCAAAAAGATGTCTTCTCCTCAATCCCAAGAAAACAAAACTACTACTTTTCTCACCTACCCACAAATCTACTCAACTAAACTTCTCTATTACTGCAAGTGATAACTCCCTCATCTCCCCAGACTTCACAACTAAACTGCTTGGTGTTACTATTGACAATAATCTTAGCTATGATTACCACATCAATAACACTATAAAAGCAGTTAATAAAAAAATTGGTTCACTGTACAGAATCAAACCCTACCTTACACCAGAAGCACGGACCACCTTAGCACAAACACATCTTATCTCTACCCTATTGTATGCCTCCTCTATTTACACTAATCTCTCCAAAAGCAACCTGAAGAAACTTACTACATCCTACCACAATATAGCTCGCTTTGCCACAGCATCCCAGTATAGAACACACCACTGTCTAAACTTAAAACACTTACACTGGTTGGAACTTCCTAACAAGATTATATATCAACAACTCTTAATAACACATAACATATTATATCAAGCATCTAAAACACCTGCTCTCAGTAACCTCTTGATCCCTTATAATAACTTGAAACAACTACGTTCTGCTGAAAAGCTTCAAGTCAACACAACTCGAATTACCAATTCTGCAGGTAACTGCCTTTTTTCCAACTCAGTAGGCAAAATATGGAATAACCTCCCCTCACACATTACCTCTACAGGCTCCTTTGATCTTTTTAAAAAACAACTTCTTGCACATCTTAAAAACTTCTGGCTCTGCTCTTGTACCAATCCAGACTAATAAACCTTATACCTTCTACTATCATACTTCCTTATTTCTAAACTGCAATCTTTCTCTGTGATCTCAAACAACCTAATGACTGGACAGTTTCGACTGTTCTCAAAAAAAAAAAAAATTGTATATACACTAATATGTATGAAATGACCTGAAGGGAGTGTAGTTTTAAAAAGAATTAACGCCTTTCTCAATACGTAGATAGCACTATATGTGTTCTATTTTTCTTGATCTAGACTATTAAGTATCCATGGTAACTCAATGTCTATGTCACAGGAACTTATTGTAAATCTTCAATTTGTATAACCTTGTTTTAATCTGTGGAGCTTTTCTCCCCGGGCCTCCACTGAAAATGGAAATTATCCAGCTGGACTAGCCCGGTCAACAAATGTAAAATAAATAAATAAATAAATGTGATTACACTCATAAAACTGTATGGCAGCAAATTCTAGAACTCAATGTTATTGTGTTAAGGGATGTTTGGAGGGTGGACTGCATCCCAACATTGGGGGACTATGCCCTCACATCTCTGTTAACTATTTATATTTCCATTTTGATTACAGTACTGTGCAATGTGAGGGACTCTCATAGATTCATAGGTTCATAGGTAGGTACTAGGCTATCAGCCCAGGGGCCTACATAAGGCGAGCCAACAAGGTTCCCTGACTCACGCCACCCAAGAAAGTTATTTTCCTGTGCCACTGTCGAGCAGAGACACAGAAGTGATCCCCGGGGTGTATTTTCTATTTCCCATCCACTCATCAAGATTTTTCTTGAAGAGTGCTAATGAAGAACTTTGCTTGACATAGATGGGTAGCCTGTTCCAGATTATGGGAAGTCAATGGGACAGGAATCTATCCCTCCAGCATGTCCTGTTTATTGTGGTGACAAGGTTTAGGTCCCTAGAGCATGTAGCTCAGAGGGATTGGGATTTTTTAGGTGTAGCATGTCCAACAGCTCTGGGTTAGGAATAGCTTTATATGTTAGGCAGAGATCACCTCGGAGTAGGCAATATGCTACGGAGTTAAGCTGGAGTTTCTTGAGGTGGTCAATGTAGGGCATTTGTTTGAGGTCAGTAATCCTCTTTGTGAGGTACTTCTGTGGCCTTTCCAGCTGTTGCAGATGTCTTGTGAGGTACACTCCAAAAGGGGCATTGTACTCTATAACGGGTCTAATGAGTGTCGAGTAGAGGGGAACAATGACCTCTTTTTTCCTGGATGAGAACCCTTTTATGATGAGGTGTGCTACGTAGAAGGACTTCCTGACTTCTGTGGTGATGTGACTATCAAAGGAGAGACTACTATCCACCTGGGTCCCAAGGTCTCTTATCACACATTCGTTGTTAAGTAGATTGCTGCCTATGTGGTACTTCGTGGGTGCAGAGTTTTTACCAAAAGGGATGACACTGCACTTTTTGGCATTGAGCTTGAGGCCATGGCTCTGACACCAGGCATTTGTCTCAGGGAGGCCCTTCTGTAAGATGTCCACATCATTTGGGGACTTGACTATGGCTCCTAGTTTGCAGTCATTTGCGAACTTTATTAGACAGAGGCCTTCGTCTGTACATCAGAGAAGTAGATACCAAATAGGAAAGGTCCCAGGACAGAACCCTGTGGTACTTCACTTGTCACTGCTTTGAGGTCAGATTTGGAGTCTGCAACTTTTACAGTGTGGGTTCTGTCAGTGATCCATTTGGTAACCCATCTTGTGACATAGGGATTTATACCTAGTTTAGTGAGTTTAGCTATAATTCCAGAATGGGGGATGGTGTCGAAAGCCTTGGTGAGGTCAAGATAGGCTGTGTGAACCACCTTACCCTCATCTACAGCTTTGGTGAATGCCTCAAAGAAGTCAATCAGGTTCAGGAAGCATGATCTGCTTTTCACAAACACGAACTGGGTGGGATCCAGAGTTTGGAGGCTACCAGTGTCTTTGTTTATGATGATACGTTCCACGGCCTTGCAGACCAGGCTCATCAGGCTAATAGGTCGATAGTTCCCAGGATCAGTGGTGGCTCCCCCTTTGTGGAGTGGGATAACTGTTGCTGTGTGCCATTCGGAGGGCACAAAGCCTGATGTGAGGCTATTATTGAACATGGTGCTTAAGTGGGGAGGCAGTTTGTTCTGAAGTTCATGTAAAACGCAGCCTGGGATGTTGTCCAGTCCCATGGATGCTCTGTTTTTGGCTTTAGAGAGTGCAGCTTTTACCTGTGTAGTTGTGATTACAGGGACTCTGCATTCTTCCTGTATAGATATGGGCCCTTTAGGGGGTGGGGGGGGTAGAGTTAGCACTGAACCTATCTGCCAGGATGTTGGTAATATCAGTTGGTTCTGTAATTTTCATGCCGTTGTGCTGTAACTCAGAGTAGATCTTGGTGTTGCCATCGAGATTCTTGACATAGCTATAGAATGCTTTGTGGTTGTCCTTAGAATTAGTGGTGATTTTGTTTTCGTAGCTAACTTTGGAGGATCTTATAAGGAATCTCAGCTTCTTACTGAGGCTGACCAGGGAGCTCCTCCACTCATGGGATTTTACAATCTTTTGCAACAGTTTCTTCCTTCTGTTGTACAGTTTGTTTATGGCAGGGGACCACCAGATTGGCTTCCTTTTTTTGGAGGATAGCATCTTGATTCTGTTTGGGATAGCACGAGCCATGCACTCGTGTAAGTGCTTATAGAGTGCATTTGTGTAGGATTCAACAGTTGTAACTGCATTGTCCATCTGCATGGGTGTCCTGAAGTTCACCACTTCTGTCTTAAGAAGCATGAAGATGGCTTTGGAGAAAGTTTTTACCATAGTTTCCTTAATGATGGGTGGGGGCAGGATGTGGATATCAAGGGTGATTAGCTTATGGTCGGATCGGACCAACGAGGAGTTGACTTCAGGTGTGTCACTCATGATGGTAATGACTAGGTCTAGGATATTGTTGCCCCTAGTGGGGGTGTGGATAAGTTGATCCAGGGCATTGAAGTTTATGTATTCCAGAAAGCATTCAGCTAAGGAGTTGGTAGACGAGTAGTTTTCCCAGTTAATGGTGGGGTAGTTGAAGTCACCCATCATTAGGGTGTTTGGTTGAACCCTAATATTTTCCAGTACATCAAGAAAAGAGGAGTGGGAATCCTGGGGCATGGTGGGGGATCTGTAGCAAGCTACAATTTGGATTGCAGCTTTGCCCAGAGTTAGTTGCACTTGGATAACCTCAGATGCATTATGCTGAGCAATTAGCCTGGAGGTGTGGATATCCTTAATGAATATGGACACACCTCCCCCTTTGGTGTTTTGGTCCAGCTTACATGGCCGAAAAGTGTGGTATGAGTTATAGCCTGGTAGTACAGGGGTGCTCTCTGGAGCCTTGAACCAGGTCTCAGTCACTGCACAGATATCGATGTTCTCCATTTGAAGGAGTGCCTCGAGTGAGTGCATTTTGAGATTTAGACTTCTAGCATTACCCTCAGTTTTTGCTTGCCTGTTCCTGTTATGGTGGTGAATTTTTATTTGAACCTTGCCTAAGAAAGGCACTATAGGGGCAGCAAGAGCCTTAGTCAGTATCTGGAATCTCAGGGGTGAC
This sequence comes from Protopterus annectens, assembly GCF_019279795.1. NCBI lineage: Eukaryota > Metazoa > Chordata > Ceratodontiformes > Protopteridae > Protopterus > Protopterus annectens. The sequence continues at coordinate 1,758,278,496 of NC_056737.1, read as the reverse complement.
ATGTGCAGGCCATCTGTGGCAAATATCATGGTCTGTCGACCATGTCATCCCAAGCAGACAGATACTGGATCCCCTTAGAATGATACCAGAATCTTAGCCAAATGTTGAAGTCAATAATTTTGTCCTTGTATTGCAGTATCATTCTTGGCGATGGCAGAATGCTACTCAGGGCTAGGGTCATACCTTTCTGGGCTACAAGATCGGAGAGCTCTTCCATGTCTCTTTTCATGTAGTCCAGGGAGGTACATCTCAGATCATTCACACCAACATGGACAATGACAGAGTCATATATGTTCTTTTTGTGGAGTAACCTGAGTGTGTGTGTTATGCGGCGGATCCTGACACCCGACAGGCAGCTGACAGTAACCTTCTCCTTGATTAGCCTGGTGACTGGGACATCAGCATGCCTGACTATAGCGTCACCTATGACTATTGTGTTGGGTACTTTGTTTTGCCTTATTGGCTGTGGTTGAGTGGCACACTGAGTTTGTAGGCTATGTGCCATTTGAGTTCTGTTGGAGGATGGAGGTTGCTTGCGTTTCTGCTTTGGAGGTCCCTGTTGCTTAGACAGATTATTATTGAGAGTCTCTATGAATGTTTTTGTGTTACTATGTGTGGATTTTGGTGGTGTAGATTTAGTGAGACTATGTGATGAGTGTGGTGTGGTGCAAATGTTTACCTTCTCGTCATGACTGACAAGTTCAGTCTTGGTTGGAGACAGCTTTACCTCCAGTTTGACTAGATAAGTGCATCTTTCACAGGTTGTAGTGTTGCGTGGTAGGAAGAGAGGGTTGTCTGTGTACATGAGGCAATTTCTACATTGCCTCAAGATTCATCAGATAACAGGAGAGAACACTGGGAGCTGACCCTTGGACATGCCTGAATAAAAAACTATTTTCCTCTAGATAAGTGAGAAAAGAGAGTACAAGAGCTGTTTTTCTCTAAGCAAGTGAGAAAAGTAACTACAAAAACTGTTTTCCTCACTGAAATGAGGAAGGTTGAGTGCTATAGTAATTAGTAGCTTATTTAGTGCTTACAAGTTCTGAACAAGTGCTGAGCACGAATAAGCAAATTTAAGTGCTAAAACCTCGTAAAATCATCTAAGGCCAGCTTCAAAATAAAAATTGCACAAGACACTAAAGATAATCACAAGGCCTTCTTTAGTTATGTCAGAAACCTGGGAGGCAACTCCCAGATATGCTCTGAGTTAGTGCAAAATGACAAAAAATACACTGAATCCACAGACATTGCCAACATCCTGGCAGAAAGGTTCAGTGCAACCCCCCCCTGCCCCCCCAAAAGAGCAAATGTCTATCCCAACAGAGTGCAGCCTTCCTGAGATCACAGACGCACAGGTGAGAGCTGCCCTCTCCAAAGCAAAAAACACAGCATCAATGGGACCAGACGGTATCCCGGGATGCATCTTACTTGAGCTCCAAGAAGAACTAAACCCTCATATAAAGTCACTGTTCAATCTCAGCCTTACTACAGGATATGTACCCAAGGAGTGGCATACAACAACAATGGTCCCACTCCACAAAGGTGGTGCCACAACAGACCCTGGAAACTATCGCCCTATAAGCCTGACTAGCCTGGTCTGCAAAGCTATGGAGCGTATAATCATGGAAATCATAAACAAAGATATTGGGAACCTCCAGACACTGGATCCTACCCAATTCGGCTTTGTTAAGGGCAGATCTTGCCTCTTGAACCTGATCGACTTCTTTGAAACAGTTACCAAAGCCATAGATGAAGGGAAGGTAGTCCACACAGCCTACGAGGACCTCGCAAAAGCCTTCAACATAATACCCTACTCGGGCATCATAAATAAGCTCACCAGCTTAAATATCAACCCCTATGTCACAAGATGGGTTGCAAACTGGCTCAGGGATAGAACCCACATGGTCAGAATAGCAGGTGCCATGTCAGACTCTAAACCAGTTAAAAGTGGCATCCCACAAGGCTCAGTTCTGGGACCTCTCTTGTTCGGTATATATTTCTCAGAGGTACAGGCTAACACGGGTGGACTATGGCTGACCAAGTTCGCAGATAACTGCAAACTGGGTGCTGTAATCAACTCTCCAGCTGACACAAGCATCCTCCAAAAGGGTCTCACAGAGATGGATAACTAGTGCCAGAGCCATGGCCTAAAGCTAAATGCCAAAAAGTGCATAGTCATCCCCTTTGGGAAAAACAAAGTGTCCACAAATTACCACATAGGTGGTGATCCATTAAGTACGGAAGAAGTAATTAGGGACTTGGGGACCCAAGTAGATAGCAATCTCTCCTTTGACAATCACTTTGCCAAAGTGGTTAGAAAGACCTTCTATATAGCCCACCTTATCATGAAAGGATTCACATCTAGATCAAGAGAGGTCATTGTGCCCCTCTACTCATCACTTATTAGGCCCATAATTGAATTCAATTCCCCATTTGGGATGTACCTTACCCGACACCTGCAGCAACTGGAAAGACCCCAAAAGTACCTCACCAAGAGGATCAAGGGGTGCAAACAGATGCCCTATGCAGCTCGGCTAAAGAAACTCCAGCTCTACTCAGTTGCATACTGCCTACTCAGAGGCGACCTGTGTCTGACGTATAAAGCCATGTCCAACCCAGAATTAATGGACATGCTTCACCTCAGGAAATCCAAATCTGTTAGAGCTACATGCTCCAGGGACTTGAACCTCAGCACACAAATAAATAGGACATGCTGGAGGGACAGATTCATATCCCATAGGCTCCCCTCACTCTGGAACAAAATCCCAATCCATGTTAGGCAGAGCCCCTCACTGATCCTCTTCAAGAGAAATCTTGACAAGTGGATGGGAGATCATAGGTTTACCCCTGGGATCTCTTCTGTGTCCCTGCTTGACAGAGGTACAGTAAACTAACCTTAAAAGGGCTACCTTCTGTGACCTACTATACAGAGGCACAGTCAACTAATCTAAAAGGGTGGCGAAACACACTCAGGCTAGGCTTATAAATGCCCTAGGGCAGATAGCCTAGTATCAACCTATGACCCTATGAACCTATAATAATCTGTATCTGCACTAGATGAGTTACAGGACAGAAACAAGTGCAAATGCAGGCTTTCAAATCAGAAAGTTGAGAGATGGAAGAGATTGCCCAAACAGCCAATAACTACAATTTCTGGGCTAGAACCACTCCTTATGTGGTAGACAGATTACCTAGTGCTTACCACTCCTTTTGATAAGCTAGAAATCTTCCCTCCAATACAGAAAGGCTTTGGGGGCTCAGAAGCTTACATACAGTCCTAGATACAGCAAATCTGTATCTGGAACACTAGTTACAGGAAAGGTAAGAAACAGGCTTACAGTTTTGTTTTGTTTTTTTTTACAGAAAAGTAGCAAAAACAGTAGTAAAAACAATTCACATGCAGTGCAAGCTAGCACACTTGAGTTGTTGTTGTTGCTATTGTCTTTCGACTTTTCCCGGTTAGGGGTCACCACAGTGGAACTCCGGTCTGCTAATGATTGGCAGTAGATTTTCAGGAATGCCGAGGTGCCAGCTCGACGTTCAACCTTCAATGAAGGTGCACCCATTTACGCATGTCTTTCGAACGCCCACCCAACCGCGGAGAAGACATGCAGACTCCACACAGAAGGCACTCCCCGCACTCCAGCCGAGAATCGAACGGAAGAACCTCTTGCTGTGAGGCAACAATGCTACCGCTGCACCATCGCATATGTAGCAATATTAGTCTTAGACCAAACAAAGTTTAAAAAATGCAATTAAATTAAAAAGGACTAAAAGCAAGTGCAGAAAGAGTTTATTAGGTAGAATGTGGTATATAAGAAGGGACTGGGGCAGTAGCCCAGATCAAATCTACAGTGGGGCGGGCAACTGCAAAAGCCACCAAATTTAAACTGCACACCAAAAATAGGGAGGGTGAGTGGGACAAAACAGTTTCAACAGAGATCTAAGCAACAACTAACAGTACAAACTCTAAAACCAAAAAAATATACTCAGCTCTGTATATTTGCAGATAGATTGGAAAGCTGTCTCTCAGAACAGGGAAACAACAGTTTCAACAGAGATTTTTCTAAATTTCTAAATGTTCTAGTACTCCAGGTCACCGCAACCACAAATTGTGCATGTGTTTCCTGTACTTACAGTTACAACTTCATAACTCAGAGAATTAATCCACAACTTTATTAAAGGACTAAAACAATACAGCAAGAAATATAATATACATCTAAAAAGCAGTTGAAACACTTTCACAAGCAATGAAAAAAAGCAGAGGCATCAGAGTATAAGAGTACAGAACAGTAAAAGAAACTGGAATAACTCAAAGGAGAGCAAATGCTCAACAGTTTCAGCAGAAGACAACAGATGAACTTAGGATCGGAAATGCAATGTCAAGACATTTTCTGGCAGTTATTGCAGAGTATTAAGGCTATGAGCTGTTAACAGGCTTCAACCCATAGTCCTAGGTTTGATACTTATAGTTTCCATTTTTTCCTAATATATTAGTCTTAGGAAGTCACCTATCCTGATAGTGCTCCTAGGCTGATTCTGAAAATGTTCCATGCAGATCCATGTTCTACCCCAGTTAACAAAGAAATGCAAACATAAATAAATAGTTACCTAGGAAGATCAATTGGAAATAAATAAAACTAGGCATGTGGCTAGCCTAACAGAGAAGCAAAATGATTATACAGCTAGGTAAACAAATACTAATAAACAAATAAAATAAGTATAAAAATAAATAACAGCATGAACAGTCTGTCTGGTGCTCCATGGGTAAAGCTTGCTCTCAGTGATGCAGGCCTGTCCTAAACTGTCTTATGTATTTGTGCGGCTTTGTTTTTTCAAGCATAAACAGTTACTAACCACCAGTTTAATGTTATTGGGAGCAACACTTTTGTCAGAAGGCAGTTAAGATTTTAAATTGTGTTGCCTTGCTTTTTATGGCATGACTACAAATATAGTATCTACTAATATTTAGGTCGAACGATTTTTTTCACTTGCTGTAGACTGGTTTCCCTGAGCAGCACAGCTGATGATTAGCAGATTATGACTGTCAGATGGTTTGTGGCGACTTAGTTCCATCTTCATTTCAGGAAAAACAAATGATAATGTGGAATCTTGGCAAAGAGCAGATGCACTTTGAAAACATGAGTTTTGGCAGTGGTTCATTTCAGCCTTTTATCTTTGAGTGACTACTGCATGTTCTTGAAGAGAAATGCTGGAATTGTTTAATCTCAGATTTCTTGAAATACAAAATGTATTCTTGGAAACATTTTGTCTGGTATCACAGATGCTCTTTTCTCAGAGAGGTATAAAGGGCAGTACATTTGTTTTTCATCTGTCTGTGTTTTACTTTCAAAAACCAAATGTGAGCTTCAAACAGGTTTTTGGCATTATAGTACAATCATAAGCAAACAATTACAAACTGAATGTGTTTCAAAGATTTTTATTAAATTATTATAAAGTGTCTCACAGTTTCACACTTCTATTCATCTTTTTATTTACATTTTGCATGAAAGCATTTTTGCTTTAAACCAGCCATTTTATTTGAATTAACTAATCAAGGAAACAGCAAACTGACTCAATCCAAATACATAACATGCTAACATGTCTTTAAGTAAACATAAATATAAGTAATTGTTTACAATACATTTTCTTCTGTAGGGATCCTGATGTTTGCTATACATGTAACACTTTCAAGTGGTTACCATAACACATAGCAGATACAACAGTATGCTATTTTCTTTCTTCAGAATCATTTATTACACTTTTTTATTTTTTCTTTCTTTGTCTCCAGTGACCCTAAGACAATCTATCTTGCTACTGGTGGGCATTCTTCTCCTTGATCCAAAGGTCTAGATTACCACAGAATCAACTGCTACCCTGTATGAAATTTAAGCAATAACCCACGGATGGGTTGCTAATGCTGGATTTACCCACGGTTGGTGTGGTCGCCTGAGTGATCAAACAAAGCTGACCGTGGGTAAATCCAACATTGCCCACACCCAGCCATAGGTTATTGCTATTATGCAGTGACATTATTTGAAAAAAAAATACTTACTTTTCTTAAATAATGTCTTTGTATAATACCTCCGTGCTGCCCTTCTGCATTTTGAATGTATTCTGTGGATGTTTTGATGTACTGCGCATGCATATGAGACTTGTGTCCCAATGCTTACACAGTACGTCAGTGCTGTGCAACTGTTGCAACGGAGAAAGAACGATCTCTGTTGCTTCTTTTTTTTTTTTTTTTTTTTTTTTTTTAATACAAAAAGGAAACTGGGAGACTTTTTACCTTGGGGAGAGTCAGGACAGACAAAAATAAAACAATAATCATGTACTTTTTTAAGTTTTGCAGACCTTACCTGATTATCCTTTTATTTTTGTCTGTGCCGTCTCTCTCCATTGGTTTAAGTCTTCCGATTTCTTTTTATAGTAAAAAAAAAGTAAAAGTAAAAAAAAAATTGAGATATACCAATGGGAAAAAGTCCAGGCATTAGTATACTCTCTGATTTACAATGGTGGTTGGGCTGGTCAATCAGCGTGCTCGGTTTTGAATATTTTAGGCAGATCATTGTATAATAACCAATAGTGCACCTAATTACCTTCAGTTTAGGGAGAAATACACACAACCTCCCTTTTAGGACCATCATCTTTAGTACTTTGATTTAGAATTTTTGTGAGTGTCACATTTTCTGTATCGTGCCTTGTGCCTACAGTTAACATATTCCACTAAAGAAGGGCCTGTCATACAATTGTCAGGTATTTGTTTACACACACAGCTTAACAGTAGTGTATAATGCATTGCATGACAGGACTACCATGCTGTGATGATAATAAGCTTGTGTTATGCTTTTCCTCTGACAGATGTCTCACAACAGTAAAGCACTACACAATCTTCCCACAAGGATGAGCAAAGCAATACTGGCCACTGACTACAACTCCTCCCACCCCCCCAGCACTTGAATCCACTCTTGAACCTGTGTCATATGCAGCACAGTCAATGCTTTATACCAATGCACCACAGAATGAGCAACATATTTCTTTCCATTTATATGCAATATTTGTTCTTTTCCTGTGTAACTTCAAAATGTTATTAGAACAGGACTGTCTTAGGAGGTTTGACATTCCATTATGCTTAGATGGCCTAGCAGTTTTGAAAATATAACACCCAATTCAGTGCAATAGCTACTGAGGCCCATAGGATGCATAGTTACAACCCAGAACTGTTCTCATCAATACATTTGGTAGCATGTAGTAGTCTGTCTTCAAAGGATATAGGGACCATCATTTCAACAATCTATTTCCTTCATTTGTTTTATGAGCTAAACCTAGCAGTATCCTTCCAATTGTGACAAGTCACATCTCCAATATTTTTGAGATTCTAAAATACATGTTTCTGTATTAGTTCTTAGAGATATTTATTTATACATTATTGAGCAAATTAGTCCAACTAAGCTAGTAGCCTTTTCTTTCAGGGGAGATCCAAGGTGGTACTAGGGAAAACTAGGGAACTTCTCCTACAGTTTTTGGTAGGTGCTGTGGGATCTTTTAAATCCGTCTGAGCAACCTCCAACTCAGGCAGATGGGGCCTAGGCTTCACATCTCAGCAGCACCCTCCTTTTACTGTACTGCATTGTCAGCATTCCATCTACCTTGTGTTGGAAAAGTATCCATAATCTACTGCACCAAAGGTGAGTGTATTATCTGTTGTGCCAGTGACACTACTATGAACACATTTTGTGAAGCGTTTCAGGCATATTGAACATTTCAATGAGATGAACAAACACACTGACTGTTCTTGAAAATGTGAAGCAATTGTATCTATTTTCCTAGAAAGTGCCTTAACATTGCAGCACTTATCTCACTTCTAATAGATATATTGTATCAGGCAATTGCACTTTAACCAAGTGGTAATAATAAATTTGTAGCAGCATGGAAATAATAGAGTGTTTCATTCTACTTTCCAGGGTTTGTACATACATCTCCTTTACACATTTCTCACCATGCTGGACAAGAGCTTTCTCATCAAAACCTTTCCTCATCAAGCGGGACAACACTTCTGCTTCTCAGGCAGAATTCTAAGATAAAGCTGTCCTGTTTACGTGCAAAGACAAATCCTGAGAAATATGTACCATCATGTAATTAGTAGCAAAGTGCACCACAAGATCAGATGGGCATCTTTCTATTGAGATAAGACATTTCTTTCATTATCTTTAAAAAATAATGCCTGTGATAACAGTTCATAGCTCTCAATTGTCCAGGTTTTTGCAGAACGTCCAGATTTTCATCTGATATTTTTGGTCTGTTCCTCATAAAAGTTATTGTTTTCTGGCAAATCACCGAGGACTGCAGTAATAATATACGTGTGAGTTTCAAACTTCACATCCTTCAGAAAATGCATGCTAACACAAATCCTGTTATTCCAGTTTAGAAGAACATTTAAAATCTGTCCCTATATTTGGGTCTTTGTCCTCCCATTATTTTAGGCTTTGTCCATATTTCTTGAGCTAAAAAGTTGAGCTGTATGGTTGTCAGATGTCCATTGCAACATTTTAACATATTAAGAAAATAGTACACAGTTCCATTATTACTTCTTTTTGTGCTTGTGATTGTATTTCTTCTTTACTCCTTCAAGACAAATTCAGTTTTTAACACTATTTTAAGATGCACTGAATGGTTTTCCTAAATCCTTCTACAGCTTTCCAAACCATATCCTTCTGAGACTTACCCCAGGATTTATGAAGCTGGCTCCATGTGCAGGTGTAGCGTCGGCGATCTAACACCAAATATGGCTGCTGAGCGATTCAGGTATGAGCTGTTTCCAAGTGCACTACCTGCGTACGCCATGCCTGCACAGCTCCCAGTGCCTGTATGCTAATCACCCCATGTGCAGCAGGGTAGCATGCAAATGAGGGTACATGGTGATTCAGGAAGTGGTGTAGGTGTAGTGTAAGCATGTAGAAATGTAAACTGAAAAAAAACGGTTTACATTTTTCAAACATAAAATCGGAGCCATGACAGTGGACCAAACTCAAGTATTATACTGTTAATATATGCCAATGGCTAAATATATAGCCATTGGTATAAAACAACATGCACAAAATATGAAAAAGAACATTTAATATTATGCCCACACTAATGCAAAGTTAAAGCGCAGGGCATCGGTGCGCAAAGGGGATCGCAAGGAATATACAAAAATATAGAATAAAACTGCAATGAAACACATATCATGATTTCCCCATAATAGTCAATGGCAGGCATGCTACACCATACTCATGGCGCAAGGGTTGCTAAGGGGCAGTGACAGTGTTATGCGCAGTAGCTAGGAATTAGTAGGCAATGCCATGCAAATGAGAGGAGTAATACTGAATTGCAGATTTCCCACTGGTGTAAGGATGCACACAACAGTGTAGCATTATAACACAGAGGTGAGCCCTTGAGATAAAAATGACATCAAGAAAGGGGTGTGTCACCATTGCTGTAAGCACATTGGAGCATTGCTAACCCGATTTGCCTGTTGCTAAGCAAAGCTGCAGGATAGGGGTGTGTTGAAGTAGCCATAGCTTTGCTTAGCTGAGAGCACACAAGGTAAACGAATGTGCATGTGAACGTGGATGAAAATAGGCTGTAAACCTGGTAAATGGCTGTGCGCAGCACACACCAGAGTGGAAACAGGAAGGATACGGAAAAAAAGATAAGGAAATGCTGCAGCATGGAAATAGGAGTACAAACGAGTAATTAACACCTAGGAACCCGCAGTGGGCCATTGACAACAGCTAACAAGGCTGCTAGCAGCTACCCACAAAACAGGGAAGGGGAGGTGCTGTACTGCAAAGAAAACAGAACAGTCACAGCAGAGCAAAGCAAGATTGCAGTAGATCAGCTACTTAACACATTTCACAACACATTCCTGGGTAGGGAAAGTACAAAACAAGAAAGCTGGCGGCTGGATGCATGCCTGTCAATGGGAGGGGATTCTGGTTGAAAAGTGGAATAAAGGGCAACAGATAAATCATGGCAAGCAAGCATAATTCAACACCAAAGGCCCCACAATTGCAGTACTCACTGTAAAACCAATAATTAAGATATCCTGCAGCTGGAATTGCACATACACACCCAATGACATCAGCAGCATCCAAAGTACAATAGTATAAAGTGTGAAAGCACCTCACACACACTTGTGTATTCCCAAACACTGCACCATTGGTGTAAACAGATGGGGAACTTTTAAAATGTACATGTTAGAGGCTGCCATAGCTTTGATTTATCAGCATGTGTTGGAGACTGAAGGTGGTGTGGAGGATTATGCTGACAACCATCTCAGGCACAGGAGGAGGAGAAGAGTTTTCAGACCAAGGGTAACCTACCAGGGGCTAAATAATCTGGAGATAGTAGAGCATTACAGGGTGGACATGGACACCATACAGCAACTTGTTGAGCTGTGCTGGCCATGTTGCAGAGTGAGAAATAACAGAGGGGAACCCATCCCAGTGGGCACGAAGGTATGTGTAAGCTTGAGAATACTAGCCACAGGTACCTTCCAAAGGCCAACTGGGAATATCCTGGGGGTCTCACAGGCATTAGCATGCAGGGTACTCCACCAGATCCTGGATGCCATGTTACCACATGCCAATGAGCACATATACTTCCCCCGAACGCAGGAGGAGTTGGCCAGCAATATGCATCTCTTCCACAGTGTGGCAGAATACCCGGAGGTACTGGGTGCAATAGACTGCATGCACATACACATCAAGTCACCACCCAGTGAGCAGGGTAGGCACTACATAAACTGCAAGGGTTACCCCTCCATCAACTGCCAGGTCATGTGCAATGCCCAGGGCATTATCATGGATGTGTGTGCTGGCAGCCCTGGAAGCTATCACGACTCCCACATCTGGCATGCCTCACAGTTGTATCAGGTATTTGCCAGGGGGGACATCCTATATGGCCACCTGGTGGGGGATGCTGGCTATGCACTGGAACCGTGGATGATGACTCCCATCAGAAATGCACACACACCCATGCAAGAATGCCATAATGAAGCACACACACAAACCAGAATCATCATAGAGTGTGTGTTTGGGATGCTGAAATCATGGTTTCATTGCTTGGACATATCTGGTGGAGCCTTGCAGTACTCTCCAGACACGTGTGCCCACATCTTCATAGTATGTGCCATGCTACACAATATGATCCTGCGGAAACAGCTGCAGCAGGGACAGAATGGTGAAGACCCTCACAGCCCACCACCATTGCCAAGGGCCCCACAAGCACAGAGGTACTCAGACCACGAACATCCTGAGCCAGCCCCAGTAGGCAGACGGAGGCGTGCTCAGTATGCCCATGCAAAGAGGGAACGTATAGCACACACAATGACAGTGTAGGCACCTATGGACTGACACCCTTCTCCACCTGCACACACAGTAAACATGGATGGCACACACACAAGACCACCTGTAAATTGTCATGTATAGGTGGTCTACTGTGTGCATTCTACAGAGGCAGCCCTCAGCTATTGCACACAGAACCGCTATTGGCACAAGGTAAGTCAACACCTGGACAGTAAATTAAGCTATCGGCATGTGCTGATACTGTATGTATAGGTTCACAGGTACATAGGTAGGTACTTGGCTAACTGCCTGAGGCCACTCATATGCCTAACTGAAATGTGTCAGCTGTTGCCACCCCATTGATTAACTAACTGTCCCTCTGTGGAGCAGAGCCAATTACAGGATCACTGGGGTGTACCCACTGTTCCCCATCCAGTCTGCAAGGTGTCCCTGGAGTGTTAGTGAGGGGCTCCATATAATGTAATCAGGGATGTAGTTCCAAAGCATGGAGAGTACCTGTGATAGGAATTTGTCACTCCAGCATCTTCCAGTAATGGTTGTGGCAAGGTTTAGCTCATTACATTGTGTGGCTCAATGTGACATGGATTTCCATAGGTGGAGCATATCCATTAAGCCTGACTTGGACATGGCTTTGTTGGGCAGCAAAGATCATCTCTGAGTAAATGGGATGCCACTGAGTAATGCAAGAGTTTATGCAGTCTGGCAGCATAGAACACATGTCTGAGGCAAGTAATGCTCTTGGCGAGGTATGTTCGTGGACCCTCCAGCTGTTGGATGTGTCTTCTGAGTTACATCCCAAATGGGTTATCATACTCGATGATGGGATTGATGAGTGATGAGTAAAGGGGCACAATAACCTCAGTATGTCTAGATGTGAACCCTTAAGTAATCAGATGGTTACATAGATGGATGGCCTAATTACTTTGGAGATATGATTGTCAAAGGAGAGATCACTATCTAATGTAGTCCCCACATACTCATTACCACATCTGTATTAAAGTGGCTGACATTCATGTGTTAATATGTGGGTGTTTAGTTTTCCCAACATGGAACGACCATGCAGCCTTTAGCTGGAGGCCATGACTGTGGCATCCTGTGTTGGTCTATGTGAGGCCCCTTGAAGGATGTCTGTGACAGCTGGACTGTCAATTATGGCTCCCAATTTGCAGTAATCGCCAAACACGGTCTGCTGTAGTCCACCTGTGTTTGCCTGTACCTCTGAGAAGTATATGGAAAACAGTAGGGGTCCCAGGACTGAGTCCTGTGGGACACCAGTTGTGACTGGTTAAGAGTCGGACCTGGAGGCTACGAGGCTTACCACGTGGGTTCTGTGTGTAAGCCTGCTGGCAACCCAACCTGTGATGTATGGGTGTATGTAATGGCTGGTGAGTTTATAAACAATACCTGAATGGGGAATGGTGTCATAATCCTTAGCGAGGTCCAGGTAGAATATGTGAACTACCACACCCCACACCTAAAGTCTAGGTGAATGTAAGACATCAAACAGGTTCAGTAGGCATGATCTGCACTCAGTCAAGCAGACCTGGGTTGGGTCGAGTGTCTGGAGGTTCCCAATGTCTCTGTTAATGCATTCCATGATGATGCACTCCATAGCCTTGCAGACCAGGCTAGTCAGGCTTATAGGGAAATAGTTCCCAGGGTCTGTTGTGGCACCACTTTTGTAGAGTGGGATCACTGTTGCTGTGCGCCACTCTGTGGGTATGTAGCCTGTAAAGAGTCTGTGTTTGAACAGTGTGTTTAGGTGAGGGGTTAGTTCATTTGGAACTCATGTAAGACACATCCTGGGACACTCTCCAGTCCCACTGAGACTGTATTTGTGGCTTTGGATAGGGCTGTTTTATCCTGTGTGCCAGTGATTGCCGGGCCGTACATTCTTCTGGTACGGTTAAGGTCCGTTTAGGGGTTGAGAGGGGTGTGAAGTTTGCACTGAACATGTCTGCCAAAATACTGGCAATATCAGTCAGTTCAGTGTATTTTATGCCAGTCTGCATGAACTCTGAGCAGATCTGAGAGATCCCACTTAGGTTCTTGACATAGCTAAAGAATGCTTTATGGTTGTCTGTAGGGTCCTTGGGAAATTGTCTTTTGAAGCTAGCCTTGGATGATTTCATGAGGGATCGTAGTTTCTTGTGGATACTGATCAGTGATGTCTGTCCTTCTAGGGATTTTGCTCTTATCTGTACTAGTTACCTCCTATTATTGTAAAGCCTGTGTATGACAGGGGTCCACCAGACCGGATTCCTGTTCTTGGAGGAATGAGTCTAGGTTAGACTTGGGATAGCAAGATCAATGCATTCCTGCAGATGATCATAGAGTGCCTTTATACAGGTTTCAGCATCTTGGACAGCATTGTCCATTGGCTTGGGGGCTGTGAACCATTCCACCTCGGGCATAAGCAACGTGAAGTCTGCTTTGGAAAAGATTTTCATGGTGGTTTCCTTGTTTGGGGTTGTGGGCGAAATGTGAATATTCAGACTGATTAGTCTATGGTCTGATCTAACCAGTGAGGGGTTGACGTCGGGTGTGGAACACTGGTTGCCAATGTTGGTGATGACCAGGTCCAATATGTTGTTCCCTCTGGTGGGGGTGTAGACCAGTTGTCCCAGGGTGTTTGTGTCGAGAAATTCTAGGAAGTGCTGAGCAAGGGAGTTAGTACTCAAATAGTTCTCCCAGTTAATGTTTGGGTAGTTGACATCACCCAGTATTAGGGTGTTTGGTAGGACCCGCATATTTCCCAGTTTCCCCAGAAATAAGGAGTGTGTTGCCTGGGTCATGGTAGGTGATCTGTATCAAGCTACAATTTGGATTGCAGTGTTGCCTATTGTCAGTTACACTCAGATGATCTCTGATGCATCATGCTGTGCCACTAACCTGGAGGTGTGAGCATCCTTGATGAATATGGATACACCCCCGCCTTTTGTGTTCCGGTCTGGGTTCTGTGGCCGAAAGGTGTGGTATGAGTTATAGCCTGGTGGTGCTGGGGTGCTCTCTGGAACCTTAAACCGGGTATCTGTTACTGCACAGATATCAATGTTCTCCGTACTGAGGAGTGCCTCTAGTTGATGCAATGTGAGGTTTAGACTTCTGGCGTTGAGTAGCAATACCCTCAGTTTCTGGTTACTTGTCCTATGTACAGTGGTGGGTTTATCTAATGAGCCTTTCCTAAAAGTCCACCTTGCCTAATATCCACCTCTCTACTATTGTTTGCAATCAATGACAGCTGTGCATGTGTACGTGTTCTGCAAATGTGTACTGACCCTTGTTACAGGGCTGTGCCAAATGGCTATGTGCACACCTACATAGAGTGGATATTGACAGTAGAGATACACTGGTTGAACGTGTAGATTTGTGTAGACTAACTTCTCATTGCCAGACTAACAGCTGCTTGGAAATATGTTGACAGTACTGGTAATGAAACAGGGTGCATATCATCTTTAACTCCAGTGTGACATCTGCAGTAGGCATGAAAGATGTAGGAAACTGCTGCCCATGTGTAATAGCAGCTTCATAGGTGATGGTGTACACTATCTGATTATATCCTGATCATGTCGATTGTGGCAGCAGAGTCTATTGATATTTGACTCTGTGTGGGGAGTGGGTGTCTGCACCCAATAGAGCTCATGGTTCTGCTGGGTATGTGAGTTTATACCCGGACAAGGATACAGCCCTGTTCACACTTGCATCATCTGTAATCAACTATCAGGATGTGATGTGGCCCTCAGAGGGGAATTGCTACTAAAGGTAGCTACCATGTTCCTGTAATAGCTAGTGTTGCCATGTCCATAACTCAAAAATTTACATGTGAGCATCACTGTCTAAATCATCTTCATAAGCAGTAAGTATACTAAATACAGCACGTGGTACTTGTAGTACTGAATGCTCATACAGGCATTTCCACTGCTCAGCTACTGGTGTTTACTAATGTCAGCTTTCTGTATGTGGCCTTCCTGGGGGAATGCAATCTCTATGCCATGTACACTGCCAACCCACCTAACATCACACCCCACACATTGTCTGGGATGCAGCTACAGGGGTGATCTTGGAGGCAGTCCATACTACACCCATGACTGGACTAGACAGTCAAGATGTGTAGGTTACCATATGCATCTCATCACCACAACCAACACATACCCTTACTAGAACACAGTAAGGACACACACACATTCCACCAGATATCACACAAATCCACAGAGGCCTCTAAGTGTGTGGCCAAGCAAGAGGCCTCCCAAGTTGCAATAGACAGACAACAGAATACAAAGACTGTATGACATAGTTCGTATAATTGTGTCACACCTCAGAACACGTGGCCGGAAACATGGCCAACAGTACTCATTTGTGAACACAAACCCTAGCACTATGTTACACACCAAGCTATTTGAGGGAAAACATACTGTCAACTGCCTGTCTGCCATGATTAGCCACATACCCATACACTCCGACCACCATTAGAACTATACACATGTCTCTGGCATATGTTATGTTGTTGAGCAAGACCTGTGATGCAGTAGCCTGGACTGCATGGAAACACATGTAGGAACTGTCAGGTCATGTAGCCCATGCGGGTATGTCCCAAGGCCTGGGTAGCATTCTGCCAGTGGCCAGAATGATGCAGCAGCAGTACAGGGACAAGGATTGTATTCCACAATTGTGAAATTTACTGGTGTAATTCAAAGAGTATCCGGCATCTCCCTGCCTGGGATAGCATGGTTGATAGATCAGGATGCTTTGCCAGACAGGGCCTGCATCTGTCACCCATGAGAATCTGGATACTGGCAATGGCCCATGAATCCCCTATAGTGCCCTCATCATGCCAGGTTCAAGTGAAAGTCCACTGGTGCAACAGGGACAGCCAAGAAATAAACTGTGGGTCTTGCTACTCAATGATACAAATCAGGTACTCAGTATGGACTCACTTTCGGCAATCTTAAACATGGAGAACATATCTGTGCAGTGAATGAGATATGGTTCAATGCTTTGGAGAGCACCCCTGCATGACCATGTTATAACACATACCTCACCTCTTGGCCAACATCCTTTATTGGAACACATGGGCCACAGGAGTGTCCAACTTCCTGAGGGTTATGTACACCCCTACGCAAGTTGCACTTGCACAACGTAAGATGCATTATGCTGAGCAACTACCTTTGTGCCAAAGTGTAATCCAAATTGCACCTTGTGAAAGATCATCCACCATGCCTCCAAAATCCCAACTGTCATTGTGCTGTAATTGGGAATACCAGTTGTGAGACAGGACACCATAATCATGGCCACTCAGCTATCCCATTATCAACCGGGAAAACTAATCATGTACCAACACATGCTCAATGCATGTTAGATGTCATCAGCACCAATGACCTGGATCACCAAAGTCACACCAACAGGTCTAACAGTACGCCATACATGGTCAGTCTTCAAAGCCAATGTTATGCTCCTTAAGAGCGAAGTGGTGACTGTCATGGCACCCATGCAGATGTACAATGCATGTGCAAATGCTGGGTCCTACACAAATGCACTTTAGGTACTCACATATGTGCAGTGATCATGCCATTGAAACAGAAACAGGATTCAAAAACACACCCGTGAAGGCAAACCAGTGGTACGCTGCCTTAAACTGTACCACAGAAGGTAGTAACTGTTGCAAGGGTCAACACACGAGTGGAAGTTGATCCATGGTCAGCCTCAGTAAGATGCAGATACACCATATAATGTCACGCAAAGCTACTGTGAAATTACTCATCCACATATTATGAGGCCAAACACAGAGGATTCCATAGCTGTGTCATGAAACATAATGGCAACAACAAGACCTGCTGTGCTTCACAGCACTATGGCATAAGAGGTACTGCACCTACGGAAATAGCACCTGTTCAGCCAAGATAGGGTCTTGGATAACATAAACACACTGTCCCCCCCAACAGGTCTACATTCATATATCCATGTACACTACAGAGCCCCTGTAATAACAACTATGCAGGTACAAGCTGCACTGTCTAATGCCATACATACAGGCTGCATGGGACCTGTCCACATTCCAGGTTATATCCTACACAAATGTCAAAACAATCTTCTCCCCACATAAACATCTCGTACAATCATAGCTTCATGTCAGGCAGTGTACACAGTCAATGGTGCACAGCAACAGTCATCTGTTAATGCTGTCAATATCCGGGGGACCCTGGTATGTGTACAGTGGACCTGGTTACAAACAGTGGCATCGCTGCATTGCATAACACATAATGTAACTGTGTCAGTACATGGGTACTCTGCACAGTTGTTGTAGGGCTAGGTACAGTCCACCAATCAAAGGTTACTTGGTTTTGCTCCATTACATGTCATACCACATGTATGGATGTGTGTTGGTGGTCTGAGGACATGGTGGCGTCTGAGGATTACATCCTAGAATGCAACTTTTGACACTGTGACCTGCACCTGGCTCATCTGTGATGATATATGTTGGGGTACTGGTCTGTGCATGTGAGTAGCCATTATGAATGTGGGGACACCACCACCTGGAGTGGTCCGTATCAGTGTTATGGCCCACATGTCTGGTTCTGAGTTATACGGTGGTAGTGCTGTTTTGCACAGCAAAGCCATTAGCCAGGTGTTCCTCTCTGCACAGATGTCAGTATTCCCCATTGTAGGTTCAACAGTGAGCAGCTGTGATTACAACATCAACACGGTTATTAATAGAACGTGCTGGAGGGACAGATTCATCACCCAGAGACTCCCTATGCTGTGGAACAAAATCCCGGTACATGTGAGGCAGAGCACCTCGCTGGCCTTGTTCAAGAGGAATCTTGACCAATGGATGGGGGATCGCAGATATACCCCAGGGATTACTTCAGTGTCACTGCTTGACAGAGGCACAGCAAAATAATAGGCATAGTTTTATTCAAACTAAAGGGGTGGCGAAAGCCAAATAACTATGGGCTAGGCTTATAAATGCCCTTGGGCAGATAGCCTAGTATGAACCTATGAACCTATGAACACATCTAGCACTGGTTAGCATAAGCACACAGTGCACTTGTCTTCTAGGTTCAGGGTGTTATTCTGTGTTTAGGTCATTTGCCTTGGAATGGCACTATATGGGCAAATGGGAACAAGGTATTATCAACACTCCCTTGAATCATGGATGCATATGATCTGTGACAAAGGCTTGTCTTCCATCAGTCACGTCATCCCAGACTGACAAGACACTGGACAACCTCATAATTACAGCAGGACATTGGCTCATTGTGTTGGTCAAGCAATTTCCATTCCTAGCATGAAATCACTGCGAGTGGTAGTATTGTGCTTGGTATAGACTGATACATCTAATGTGTCGGACAGCAGCAGGTGTTATGTAAATGATCAGTGTCAGATACATGTAGTGCAGCATTCCTGCTAACAATGACAACTACTAACACCAGAGACCATTACAACATGTTCTGTACGTCTAACTGTATGAGCATGGCCACTGTGGCCTTCCGTGTTTAGAATCAGAGTACATCCTAAACAGCCCTGTGTACTAAGTGTATCAGCTTGCCCAGTATAACCTTGTGTATTTGGACTCACAGTGCATTACAAACAGCCCTGTGCTACTGCGTGAGCATGCCCACTGAAACCTTGTGTAAGTTATGTGCTTCTATGTGTATGAGCATGGCAATTGTAACCCTGTATAGTGATAGTAGTCGTCCATTCCACAGAAGGGCATACTCCTGTCCAGGATGGACTCCTACATTAAATACACAGGTTCACAGCTATGTACATCGTAACTGTCAGCATCCCTGTTGATGTCCGCAATCCTAGAAGGTCATGATGACTGCCTTGGAATGTGTAATCTCTGTGGCGCAACTTGTAACTGCGTAGTACTGTAATAGTGATCTGTAGATAGGCAGGTGTTCTGATCCCATCACTGGTGTGTGTGTGTGTGTGTGTGTGTGTGTGTGTGTGTGTGTGTGTGTGTGTGTGTGTGTGTGTCTATCTGCCGTTGAACAGAACAATGCTTTTTAGAGTACTCACACTCCGTACATTTCCTATACTCAACTTTGGCAATGCTGATGATGTCACCCACCTAGGAATACACCTCTGGGATTGCTGTGATCCAGTAATCTTGACAGCACGTTCTGTAACTGCGTAATGCTGTAGTGTGATAAAGTAGTCAGGTAGGTGTTCTATTGAAAGGCATATATATATGTGGACATTAACACACATACATCTACGTGATGGAGTACATGTCCTATACTGTTGAATGCCTGTGTTGGATGATATGTACGTGACAACATCCAGTGCATGCATATCTGCCATGGCTTAGTGGTAAAGCACATCGTCTGTGGTGTGCAGGGTCCTGGTTTCGAGTCTTGCAGAGACCGGTTGTTTTGTTGCTGGGCAGAACAAGGGCCGTTGAATACGGTGTGAGTAAGGCGCTTTTAAGCAGTTGTGTGCAAGTTTGCGCAATGGTAAGCAGTGGTTAGTTTTGGAAAGGCTCAGTATGGGTCATGTAACTATCCATTAGCAGGCCATCCTATGCAAATGAGGTAAAGGATAGTGAATCCCGGTTATCCCCAGGGTGTGAGGCAGGTCACAAGAGTGTATGTGTATAGATAGCCGGGTGCAGGACTCGGATATAGGTGACAACATGGGGGTGTGTGTCAAGCATACTGTATGTGGATTGGAGCCCTGTGGCTCAGGATTGCTCCTAGCTTAGCACGGCTAAGCTAGGGGTGTGTCTATACCTGCCTAGTGCAATTGGGAGGGACAACAGCAGTAGGAGAGTAATCAAGGTGAACTAGCTGAGCTGACAGGTGATATGTATCAGAATCAGCTGATTACAGGGGCAGCAGATCAGCCCAGCCCAGAACACTACTATAAACTAATAAACTAAGCAAGCACCTTCCCCTCTGGTTTTTCCACACTCTACACCACCGGTGTATACATACGTGGAAATTTTCACAAACAAACCTACAAAATGAGAAGGGCTGCAACAGGCAACATAGACCAACATGTGCAAGCGGCTGAGGGTGGTGAAGTTGTGAATGCTGCCGAACAACCCTCAGTGAGGAGACAGAGAAGAGTGTACAGACTCAGGCTAACCTACCAGGGGTTACATGAGCTGGAGATAGTGGAGCGCTATAGAGTGGACAGAGACCTCCTACAGCAGATTTTTGAGCTGTGCTGGCCACACCTGACATATCAAACAGGCCAAGGGGAACAAATCCCAGTGGATACCAAGGTATGTGTAGGCCTAAGGTATACTATCCACAGGTACCTCCCAAAGCACAACTGGTGATATCATGGGGATCTCACAGGCATCAGCATCCAGAGTATTCCACCAGTTCCTGGATGCCATGTCAGCACATGCCAGTGAGCACGTATATTTCCTCAAAACACATGAGGTGTTGACCAGCAATATGCGTCTCTTCCACCAATAGCAGACTACCCTGGGGTAGTGGATGCTATAGCCTGCTTGTACTTATGCATCAAAGCACCACCCAGTGAGCAGGGTAGGGCCTACATCAACCACAGGGGCATCCCCTCCATCAACTTCCAGGTCATATGTGATGCCCAGGGTATTATAATGAATGTGTGTGCTGGCTGCCCTGGAAGCTATGATGATTCAGAAATATGGCATCTGATGCAGCCGTACCACAGCTTTGCCAATATGGACATCTCCTACGGTCACCTAGTGGGGGATGCTGGGTACCCACTGGCTGATGACACCCATCAGAAATGCACACACACCTGAACAACAACACCATAATGAACCACACGCATAGGCCAGACATATAATAAAGAGTGTGTTTGGGATGCTCAGGTCACGGTTCTGGTGTCTGGACACATCCAGTGGAGCCTTGCAGTATTCACCAGCTACATGCACCCAAATTGTTATGGTATGTGCTATGCTACACAATATGATCCTGCAGAAACAGCTGCAGCAGGAACAGCATTGGGCAGGGCCACACAGCCCCCTACCAATGCCAAGGCCTGTAAAGGCACAGAGTGACACGAAGGAGGAAGAACCTGAGCCTGACCCAGTAGGCGGAAGGAGGCATGGCCAGTATGACCTTGCCTTGGCAAAGAGGCAACAAATAGCATATGCACTGACACAGTAGGTACCCAGGGAATGTCACCCTCTCTGACTCTCACAGACAGTAAAAGAAATGCCAAACATGACACTACCTGCGCTCAGCTATGTATAGGGAGTGTACTATGTGCATCCGACATAGGCAGCCCTCCAGCACCATCCTCAAGTCTGGCACACCCTCAAGGTAAGTCAATCAACCTACCAATTGCAAATGTAGTAGAATGTGTTGGTACCTGTAGCTATGGTATGGATGTGAGCATGCAAGGGAATTGGGTGGCCGAATGTTAATGCAGCAAACAGTAGACACCCATACTGGCACCATGACATCTGTAACACATACTGTAGTCACCATAGTAGCCAGTACTACACATGGTGACAAAACCCACTGCAGGTAATGGGATGAGCATCATGTGTGTCCATAAAACCCACACAAGTCTCAACCAGCTGGACAGGTGTAGACCGACACAAACAAATGCTGTTCTATGAGACTACACAAGAAAAAATCTTCACCTGGATATTGCAGCCAAAGATGTAAAATTGTAAATATCCAGAAAAAAAACATTGGTAGCACACAGCAGGTACGTTAGTACGTTTAATATAATAGAACACAAATAAAGTAAGCGCTTTTGCATACAACTCTCGGTTCATCAGACTAACATTGAACAGGATTAACAAAACATTTTAAATAGGCTCATAGATCACATAAAAAAACAATAAAAACAAGGCATAAAAGCATGTGGCATACAAATTAAAGTGCTAGCACAACAAGGTGCTAATGTTATAAAATGAAATAATCAACAACTATACAAATATCCCAACTATTTAAAACTCTAATAGTACCTTCATAAAACCATGTATTAAAATTATATATATATATATATATATATATATATATATATATATATATATATATACACAAATATATTCATAAAATACATAGATATATGATCTGTATGTTCAAAAATGCAATACATATAAAAAGTATAAAACTATATAGAGAGGCTAAGCACAGTAAATATTACTAAAAGGTATGTATTATATATACATATTACATACAAATATTAATGTTTAAGTGATCTTGCTCTTAAAAAAAGGTTTTAAGGATACTTTATTATTGTTCAGGTGGTACATCCACCTGGAATTTAAGTATCCATTCCTGCTCAACACCTTCTGTACAACTATTCAAATTACCTCCTCTTTTATTAACAGGGACTATTTTAAGTACAAAAAACTTAAAACCAAGTGTGTGACCTTCTTCTTTGACATGCATTGCAAGTGCACTGCTTTCCCTCTTCTGCACAGCCTATTATTCCATCTACTGTCAATGTTTTTATGTGCACGTTCCTGTTATTTATGTCTACAAATGGAATGCATGTGTTACAGAGAATGTACTTCTACATATTGATGTCTGCAGGTGTGTATGCATTTATACCCTAGCACGCCTGGATCGATAATTTCATACCCATAGTTCCTCCGCCCCACCCATGTTCAACTTACATGCGTAACTTCCATTATCCACTTATTATCACAGCCATGACACACCTCCAAACATTGCCTTCTCCAGAGTGTTAGGGGCCCTACACATATGTTGTCCCACCTCATGTATTCGCAGGCTCTCCCACCGTTTAGTCTTTGAACATACCTGCCCTTGCCTGAGTAATGGTCGGACGCCCAAATGCGCCATATAATTTTTGGGTAGTCCCAGCAGGGGCTACTCTCTGTCTGTGTGTAAAGTAGATTTAGCAATTCAACGATGTTACTCCCACTGGTAATATCTGCCCGTGGTGTGAGTAGCAGTGATTTGCTCACTCCTGGCCAGCATGATATGACATATGCTGACAGCACTATATAATACCATAGTTGCTGTTGATTCCCTTCTCATCCCTTGTCTATGCTTTATTGTTACTATGTTCATTCTTTATATCTATACATATATATATATATATATATATATATATATATATATATATATATATATATATATATATATAGATATATATGTGTGTGTGTGTGTGTGTGTGTGTGTATATATATATATATATATATATATATATAGATATCTATGTATGTGTGTGTATATATATATATATATATATATATATATATATATATATATATATTTATTTTATTTTATTTTTATTTATTATTTTATTTAACATTTGTTGACCGGGAAAGTCCGACTAAGTTCCACAGAGCCTGTTTTCAGCGGAGGCCCGGGGAGAAATGCTCCAGATACATGTCTTTGGACATATATATATATCCATTCTCCAGTTGGATTTGTGGTGTATCCACACCGGTACACATTGGTTGCTCCCTAATCCTGTAGACCCATCCCATCAGTTGAATCACTACATGTATCCTCAGGAAGCCCTAATGTTTAGTCCACAAACATTGGTGACATGAGTGACCAATAGGACACTATTCGCAATATATGTGTTATCCCACATGGGATACACCCGTCTTTATGTTAAGATTAGACTCTTACTTCCTTACATACTTACTCCCGTTGACATGACACTACATTGAATTAATTAGTCTGACTATATGGCAACGTGCACATTACACATCAGAACTAATTATGTTCGTGTTCGGTGTGATTCATTTACAAATAGACTAGTTTATTAATTGGCGTTGCCGTTGCAGGCAGATCACAGGGATAATTCCCTGTGTGCGACAGTCCTCACATCCTGCTGCTGTTTCACTACACATTCATTATGATTGCTTTATTGTGTCCATGTTCATTTTTTATGTATGTATATATATATATATATATATATATATATATATATATATATATATATATATATATATATATATATATATATATATATATATATATATATATATATGTCTGTACATGCACATACATATACACCTACATACTTATTTACATTTCCCATACTGTTGAATGACCGCCACTTACCGCCACGCATACCCACTTATGTCAGCTTGTAAGTTACTTAATCACCTTGTAAGTTACTTAATCACGCTATATCCGTCGGCCATTATTCTGGGCATCATATAAAATTAGCAGCCTTTGCATGGCTTGGACCAAGGAACAGAAACACCTTAGTCACCGGTTTGACCACTAAACCATCCGTGATACATTCTGCATGGATGGTAGTTAGGATATATGTCTTTACTACAGGCATTCCACACTACTGGCAACAAATGTGACAGTCGGTTGGTGTACATATGTATAGTACATGTAATGTTCATATCTTTCTGAGAGACATATGTATACATTTGCAAGTATACATATTTATAAATAGTACACATACTTGACAACTACTTGTATGCATGTATGTGTGATGTGTAGCTGTAGCTATGTGTATATAAGTATGTACATTTATAGATGTATGACTATATATCTGGGGTTATACATGGCCATGTATATGAACACCCGCATCCGGGAGGGATGTGTACCATTTGTATACAGGGGTTTTGTGCATCATTACGAAGTGGAACATGGACAGGGTATACAATTTGTGGACGTGTGCTATTTGGACGATGGCTATGGGGAAGCTTCTAGGGAACATGCGAAAGGTATATATTCCCGATAATGCACATGGGGAGACGTGCATCACGGACAGGTGTTTAATTCCAGGTCGTAGGTTATGCAGGACCGGCTAGAGGCTGAGCAGGGTTGTGGACAACTACTGCTAATGCAACTTGTATCCGGATGTCTACAGGGAAGGACATCATGTTGTGCCACCAAGTCTAATCTTTAGAACAGACAATTATTCCATGAGGGCTGTCCAAAAATTGTGGACGCCAATGACTTCCATTATTTTGGCTATATGAAAATAAGGGAGGGTTATTACATGCATGGGATACCTAGTTTGCAAGCCTGAGACTGCCTAAGGTGAGACTACCTACTAGATGTGGGTAGGAGGCGCTATGTGCAGATATGGCTGGCCCAAGCTAGCAGCCCGAGTATGGGTGGTTTTGGTTGATGTTTAGCAAGGGGGAGTGGTGTGCTGTGGAGAGGATGATGGGTATTCAATTATGTATCCAGGTGTGTAGGGGTTGGATGGCTCAGTTCAGGCCAGACCATTATGTGGGTGTGAGCCTGTACCGTTTCTGTACATGTGTATCGCACATTTTCATGTTCATATGTTTGTGGGATTGTGTTCTGCAGTATAGCCTGTCAGGGTGCATTGGGGATGTGAATGTATGTTTTTTTGGTTTCCTTTTTGATTCACCCACTGCTCCCTCATACACCACCAGTTTACCTTTTGTACATCCAACCCAATCTCCCCTTGGTGAATTATTACATTACCCATCACCCCCCCCCCCCAAATTCCACAAACACACCATCCATCCCTTCTCTGGTTGCTGGCCCATGGCACAGACATCAGTACACATTGCATACTCTACATATCTCTGGTACCAATATGGTTGTGAGGACAACCTAGCATATTTGGTCTTCCACATGCTGTACTTCACGCACATAGGTACATGCAAATACTTATCTTTCATGACATGATAGGTTGACCCGGGTAATGCCCATTCATCTTTGGGCCGTCCAGACAAGGACGATTCGGACAGGGAATGGGCAGATATTGAGTGAATGCTTTGACCATAGGGTTGCCACCTTTTCAAATGGCCAAAGTGGGACATTTTTGGGACAAACATCAGATTTTACAGGCCGAAACATACCCACGGTCAGTACAAAGGATAGAACTTAACTTTTTTTCCTAAATAAACGCTTATTCTTGTAACATTTTAGTTGCGTATTCTGTTTCTTATAACATTTAGGTATTTTAGATACAGAATAAGTGTTTTATGCAACTATTACATAAAATATAGGAACTAACTTTGTTCTAAAATCTCAGGACATTTGCCATTTTTTAAATTTTTTGTCAGGACACAACTGCCCAAAGAGGGACTGTCCCTCGCAAAGTGAGACAGGTGGTAACCCTAACCATTGGGCTAGGCTTAGCAAAGGGCAGCAGCATGCAAACATGCTGCATTTCACTTCCACTTGGTATAAAAATCAACACTACAATGAAATACCGACACGGGGTTTTAAATGTCATTGTTCGAGGAACGGGGGCTCAACATTCAGCTACGTGCTTGTGTGTATACTCCTGTGATTTTATTTTGCGGAACTCTGTTGTATGCTTTGCATACATTTCAGTATCCATGGACACTGACAGGAGTGATTACTATTAGAGGCAGGCTGTTCTAGTCAGCATTTTAGGTTGTCTGACTGTAGCTGACATGTTCACGCCTCTGTGCAGTGCTTAAACACGCTCCCTGCACTCATGCACGTTTCCTATGCATGTGGATGGTGTGGCAGAGCGCCTTCATTAATATGCATATGGTGCTGCTGCACCATCTCTACACCGCATGCTTGGCGCAAGGCTAACACCGTCCTTGCACCAAGCTTCATGAATCCCGGGGTAAGAGTCAACAAAGGGGTAATAAAACTGCTTCAAAACCAAAAGCTAACAAATGTAACTGTTACAGGGATAGGAGCTGAATAATAGATGAAAAAGAAAACTACCCAAGACAGATAAATAGTTGGTTATAAAACTGTGTTTTGAATACTTAATGCAATTATGTCATTTATAGTGTAACATAAATAATTATGCAAATATGTAAATATCTATACAGTGACACCTATTTATTAGGTAACATATATTTATATACTTAATTTGTTAGTTATCTCAGAATGCAAATATCATTACTGGTATGACATCACACAATGGGCTAAAGTTCTAACTTGTAGATGAGCTGCTTTCTGTGACAAGGATACATGGTTTGACTAGTTCCACCTTCATTTACGTAATGTGTGAAATTAAGCAAGTCACTTAACCAGCCAGTACTTTGGAATAATTGTGAATTTGGACAGGTTCCTTAAAGGTCTCCAGGGCTGCACACCTAGTAACTATGAACCCACTTTTGTAGTTTGCCGACCTTTCCTATTGCATATCTGATCTACTACAGGAAATGTTATGGCAAAATCACCAGCACACCAGGTTTCTTTAATGCATCACAGGCAGTTTATTTTTTCAAGGGCAGCAAAAAGTATATTTGTAGATGAACCACAGCAATGCAAAGTTGTTTGCCAGCAGCAACCTCTGTACTAGTAATAATTATCTTTAAAGTGAAATTATTGAGATGACTTACTTCTGTAGAGATTCTGCGTATTTTCTTGGCATATGTTGTCAGGTAGCTATCATTTGTTATGCTCTCAAAAATGCTGTTCTATTTAAACTGTGCTGCACATGGCTGGATCTTATGATAATAGTGATCTTTGTACAGTTTTATGTAGTTCTTCCAAAACTACCAATAATGTAAAATTATTTTTTCATAACAATAAGCAGTGTACAGTCAACAAAGTGGACATTACTGTTGTTGGGAGTCCGGGACTCTCTGTGGATGAAAGTACCTATGTTCTTATAACCTGGTCATAGTAAAATGGTCTTTAATCTGGCTTTGCAGGGTATGTGTGTATGTGTGTGTGTGTGTGTGTGTGTGTGTGTGTGTGTGTGTGTGTGTGTGTGTGTATGAATTAAGTTGGAATACTTTGGCTACTGTCTGTATGTTTGTGTGAAACAATTTTGACATATATGCTTTTTTTATCATTATTTGTTTGACACAGATATCTGAGAGAGATGCAGTCAACAATGTAGCTATAATTGTTGGGTTTGGGGGATGTGAGTATATAAAAATGACCGACCATGCAGACCTGATAAAATTTAAAGTCAGTCTATTTTTGCAGGACTAGTGGGCAAATTTAACAAGACACTCAAGCAAATGTTGTTATTTTAAACAAGAAATATAATTTAAAACAATCAAAAAGGTGAATCAAAGAACACATGCCTTTATACATGGTCCATTTGTGTGGGAAGAACCCATGCTTTGAAAACAGCCCTGAGCCCACAGCATACTTAATTTACCTCTGGCCAGATGTATTTTCAATGAATGTGAACTTTAATGCATTTTTAAGGAATGCAACTTTCAAGGGAAGAGAAGTTTACTTTTGCGCATGGTAAGACTGTTTTCAATGTGAGACTTTTTTGTTTAGCACATGGCCATCTAAAATGTGAAATAAGTTTTAAGTTATATCCAAATCTCTGTAATCACTGCAGAAGTAAGGAAAGAGACAGTATGCACACATTGACAGGTTTGAATAGTGTTTATGATAATTGGGGAGAGACAGCCAAGTAATGAGACACTGGAATGGCTGTGTGTGTGTGTGGGGGTGGGGGGTATCCCTTCATCCTGTCTAGAACTTCATTTGACCATGATCCAGCTCTGCGTATATGTGTTATTTATTTACTACTGCCATTGCTGCTAAATTGGTTATTGTGACCCTTTCCACTTAAGTTCTAGTCCTGAATGCTTAAACATCTTGCAGGCATGTTATTTACTACTATCATTCTACTCTCTTCCTTACCGTGACCACTTGCACTTAAGATACTTTGACTTGCTGACCTCTTGCACTTAGGCTGCTTCTGCACACTGAATAACAACTGATCTTTTAACTAGACAATATGGAGGCCACCCTCTAAAAAATGACTTGTTTGTAATACATACTGCTATCCATAACTCTGTATAAGCACACCAGACCAACATATGTTGAGTTTGTCTAAAACTTACTTTCCAAGTTTTCAAGAACTAACAAGATAAAGCATCAACAGAAATCTATGGGCCAGATAACACTACTCACATACTTAGTAAAGAGTCACCATGCTGCTAACTGCACACTGTCTACTACCACTAATACAACAAGAATGAATAGACATTTAGTAGTAATTAGAGACTCTATTGTTAGGCAAACTGACCTCAAAAGTTCAAGGCTGGACAAAGACAGACCCCTGGATTCACTAAACTCCATGTAGGAATAGTACTATTCCTGCACGGAGTGAACTGCGTCTGTTTACCTTTAGCTTTAACAGCAGCACGGCTTCCATATTCATGAAGGTGCACAGCTGCTAAGGCTAAAGGGACATAAACCCTGCTGAGTGCAGAGGGCTTGTTTAGGTAGTGCATGCACATCTAATACGCACCCCTGCACTCAGAAAGTGCCATATGGCACTTTTTTAAAAGTATTTCAGTGTTTGCAGACACTGAAATGAAATAAATGAGTATTTCAGTGTCCGCGGACACTGAATTAGATAGGGGAGCAAGAAAGCAATGCAGGGTGTGTGTGACCATATGGCTATAGCCCTCAACTGTACAGGTTTCTGTAGAATGCATAAATTCCTGCCTCACATACCTATCAACCTCTTAGAGCAAGAAAGCTGTACAAAGCCATAAATAATGGGGAGACAAAGGCACGAAAACAGGGACAGTTTTTAAATACTGCACTTACAAATTTGGCAAGCTTATAAAATAAATGGTTTGCAGCAGCACGGACTTTGGAAAGGGTATGAAGTCTGAAACTCAAATTTCTGTCAGTGTGTTCTGACTTAAACCCTCAGTGATTTGCCAATGGTTTGCTAGAAAACCACAGTCACACATTCTAAGTTTGTAAGAGCAATAATTAAAATCTGTCCCTATGTGCCCCTTTACAATTTCCCTTACTGTGACTGACAAGGAGTACAGATGCATGTAAATAAAGTGGATTTATTAATTTATTATTTTTTTTTTCATTCTAAGTTATGTTTAAGCATAGCTGAGTGTGTGTGCACGTTATGACCCTCTGTTCCACATTGCTTAAACATCCCATAAGAGATAAATAAAAATATACAGGGGAAGTCCTTATACAGAGATAGTGTAGTGGTTAGACTCCTGGCTTTGCATTCAGACGTTCACAGCTTGAGTACCAAGACAGGCACTTTATTTGTACATGGGAAAGCAGTGTTAAAATTATTATTTTATTTTTAAATTATGTAGTAATTGATATTTGTCAACCAGGGTAGTGTAGCTGGTCTAAAATGTAAATGTGAGTGCATATAACATGTGGAATCACCCATGTATACACAAGTGTCCCATACAGTATAGTCACACCCCACGGTAATGTTATGAAAGCACATAGAGGGATGTCATGTAAAGTAAATCATATGCACTTACTAATATGTCAGTAATGATTAATTAGGTTATTATTCTGATATTTTCCAAAAATGAAAAGTGAGCAATGGTGAGCAGTGCTCAGCTATGCTTAGCTGTTTTAAGCATTGCTTAGACGTAAATGCCAAACAGCAGTCAACTCAGCTAAACGGATTTGCACACTGTTAAGCAATGCTCACCAATTATCCCTTTAAGCACTGTTTTACCAGCTTAGTGGATTTGTACATTGCTAAGCTGTGTTCAGCATTTTTGAAATGGTCCAATGAGAGCAAAGAGTGGGAATATGCCCTTATTTAAACTCTGCAGGCGGGAATACAGCAATAACCTGTTTAGTTTGATCTCTGCAGGAACATGTCTGGCACTGGAGAGGGAGTGCACTTTTGGGCGCAGCGCTGGGGCTTCCTGGAGTCCAGGGTCATGGCTGGACTCCTCATAGAGCCCCTTGATGATGGACTGCTGCAGAGCCAGTACCAGGGCTCTCAGTACAAAGGAGAGGCCTGTGACCATCTGACACATGACCTCACCAGTGCCACTGGAATTCCCCAAACTGATGAGCAGGCACAGCATCATTATGCTGACCAAAAGTGTAGGAAGGGGGGAGCTCTTGGTCCAGTGGATCCAAGATGCTTGGGACCAGCATGTTCCAGCAGTTTGTAAGTATCCCATATATAGCTCTACCAAATTCTAGCCTGAGTATGTGATAGACAGGTATGCATAATGTTTGTTTCTCACCCTACAGCTGCAGAAGACAGGGCTATTAACATTGAGGCCCATGCCGACAGACTGACAAGGATACATCGACAGGCTGGTGAGTATAGACCTATCTTTCATTATATAGTGAAATAAATAAAAAGGAGTAAATTGTTTACTGTGTTCTGTGTGTAACATTTAAAGAAAAGTTTGCCAGACTAATAGTCATCTACAGCATATGCAGTAGTAGAGCACTGTGTCATATAACTACAATAACTGCTGTTGTGTTTATTCTGGTATGTTGTTGTAGAAATAGAATGTGTACAGGTTCTGCACAGAAAATATGGCACTGACAGCAATGAATTAACAGAAGTTGTTCTGAGAATCAGCTAGTATGCAAAACATTAGCTTGTAGAGCTGTAAATCAAGATATACATGATATATGACATATGTTATGCACTAAGATTTGAACCCTGAATACTAATGTCAAATGTATTATAGTGTGTCCTCTGCTGCAGTGCCTTGTGTTAACCTTTGTTTTCCAGATCGTATAATTTCAAAGGATTACTACACAGCACAGTAACTATCATGCATGAATTTCAGGATTACAAGGTCAGACTGTCGAACCCACGGATTATTAGGCAGAAAACAGTCAAACAAGAGACAGCAGATCCCCTTTAGCTTAGTGTGATGAGAAACAGCCCTGTAGTTCATTTAAGCACACCCAAACATGGTTTGAATCCAAGAAGTGGTACTGAGATTTGTGCATATATACATTCAAGAAATCTGGAATATTTGTAGAAATAGATAGTGGTAACTGATATTTTCTCCACAGGTCTTACAGGTAATGAAATATTTGTAGTAGCTGTTTGAAGGGTATAGCAATACACAATGTACAACTGTCCCACTGTCCACCACCATGCCTGCAAATGACAGCAGGATAGGTAGATACACCACACCCTTTTCCAGATACATGTCTATCAAGTGTCATGATGTCAGGGCTAGTGGTCACTGCTGCCAATCACCTTGGACAGAGAGAGAGAGGGATCCAGGTGAACTATGTTAGTAGCAGATTAACACAACATCATTGCAGGGTACCCTTTCTTTGTTAAGTATGTAACCCTGACATGTAATAGCCCCCTCCAGTAAAGTAGCCACAGTTCACCCAGTCTGCCCTAAACCATTACAGGTTGACATGATAACAGGTATGTATGTGCTGCATAACCTATGGGACATAAATAGATGTAAAGTAAGGGCAAATTGTTAGAGTATTGAGTAGTACTGTTGTGAAAAATAGAAGCCGATACAGTTGTTAATGGACTTTTTATTCTCTCCCCCCACCTGTCATCTACAGCAATAATTATTATCCATGTACTATGGGTATGTTGTTCTCAAAAACTATTGTTGGGACATGTGTTCCATTATTATTCATATATTTCATTGGTTGCATATCAACATACCTTGTTCAAATACCATTATTGGTGGCCTGTTGTCGTCAATGTAATTTGCATGCTGTTAAAATGCTTACTGTTGTTCCATTTATGCATGTGCTCGGTTTGCTTTGCAACTGCTTCGGATCTGTTGGTCATGCATGCTGTTATAACTAATTTTGCAATGTATTCTTCATGACTAATCAATATATCTGGGAAAACCACAATACCAAAGCACGTTTGGGAATGCCTGCCCCACCCCATCTGGCCATAGCACTGGGCCCAAGCATGTCTGGGACCCAACCCAGAACATCCTCCTCCACTCATCCTGCACCACTTTCGTGTCGAACCACCTTAAGGGACAGTCTCCATCCCTCCCGGGAGCAAGAGCGGAGAGGAGTCCATCACCCATACAATGGTCTGGGGTATGGTGCTCAGGGCTGCCTGGTGCACTTCAAGGGGCAGGCTGCTCCTCTTGTCCAGCCCCAGCATAGCTACTTTTGGGGCAATGAAGGTACAGTGGTGACTTCCCATGGTTGGAGATCTCAGTCCCACTGTATCTATTTGGGGGCTCATGGGCCTCTGATTCCCAACCACCCTCCCCATCCAAGGTGTTTGCCCCCCTCATGTGTCATATACCACCCCTTTCTGTTGTCTTGTGTGTCTTGTCTGTCTGCAAATGTTACCTATCCTGCCAAGCCTACCTTCCCAAACATACCTACGGCCCTTCCCCAACATCCCACTCTCACCTAAAAAAAGGGCATCTGTCCCACAAAGCAAATTATTGCCCCATACACAGCTCTACATTTGCCCCCATGTACAGCAAATTCAATTAATCTACCCACAAATTATTCTACAAATGTCTGTGGCCAGCACCCCTCCCTGTGGGATGTGAGGCTGTAAATTCCAAATTCTACACATTATTCACAGCTGTTGCTGCAGAAGAAATGTAGAACTATGGTCCTTTTCTACACCCACCCTGCACATCCCTAGCTGCTTTTCCTAATGTTTTACCTCCTTCTTGCCCCATTTCACTACTTTCCTATCATCCTTTTTTTTTCTTTAATTAAAATTAAAGCAGGTGTAAGTGGGAGTAAACGGTGCTAAGTGAAGCTAAGAGGGCTTAACCATCTGTCAGCATCAATTAGCTCCATGTAAAACCACGCAAACCCACTTACAACTGCTTAGAAGTGCCTTAATCACTCTGCCTCCATCAGCCCTTACTCTGCTCAGCAACAAAATAATCAGCCCTGCCAGGTCTTGGACTCAGGATGCTGCGCACCACAATCACAGCAATGTACCACTGCACCATCTGAGCTGTGGGAATTTTTAATGCTTTTACAAACATATGCATTCTGGTTATTTATCATTAATGAAAAAAAGTAAAAAAGTCACCACTTCTAAGTCTTGGACCAAGGAACCTCTGCAATACAAGCACAGCAATGCACCTCTAGACCATCTAAGTTGTAGGAGTTTGTCATGTTTTTACAAGCATATCATGCACTACCATCATTTAACATAAGGGAAATATATATATATATCCATAGTACTCATATATATATATATATATATATATATATATATATATATATATATATATATATATATAAATATAAATATATATATATATATATATATATATATATATATATATATATATATATATATATAAAACCAACCTCTTACTGCAAGACATCTGCAAAAAGCCTAACAAAGTAGGAGGTTAAAGGGCAAACAATAGTGACATCTTTGAAATATGGCAGTTATACGTGCAGAAGTCTGCTAGAGTAGATAGATTCCAGGTCTGAAGCACAAGTGAATGTCATTGTTTACTGATGTCAATGTTTACAACATCCCAGTGATTTGTCAGAAACCCACAATCGTTATGAGGAACAGATCAAACATACAAGCCAAGCATCTGGACAGTGTCTAGACATCTGGACGGTGGAGAGGTATGACTGCAGTCATGTAACAGAAGAGAAAAAACACTGATAGCTGCCAACCATTTCACCCAGTACCTTCTGAACCACAGTAAAACCATCACGACACTACCCCATATCAGCTCTGGGGAATTACCCATGTATTTCCAAACATATCATGCACTACAGGGATGGAACTGTAGGCAAAAGCAGATATTGGTGTGAAAATGCCCACCCACAACCATTTGGACCATAGTCACAGCAACATACCATACCACAAATGAAGTCTTGAGTAGAACAGCTGTTTGAACAAACATATCCTGATTGCCAGTCACACACTGCACTGACATATACTGGCCCAACTCACAGTCTACTGGGAATCCTGAGGTGTTATAGGACATTTACCAGTCAGCCCCTACAAACATATACACCTGATAGACCACCAGCAACTATAGCAGCATTCACAGTCAGATAGAAAAGGATCTATGACACTCACATCTGCTACTCTCCCTACTCAGCCCAACAAACATTTACACACAACACTGCTACACAGTCTTGGCAGTCTATTAACAATGGCCAGACATACATAACTCTCAACTGTACAGATTTCCACAGAATGTCCAGGGTGTGGGGCCATATTTATGACTACTGCCACATACCACTTCCAGGAGTCTGCTTAGTCACTGAGATGATACCAGGAGTGCCCTCATTAAATAATGATATACCATACCTCTGAACCTCTTACTACAAGACATCTGGACAAAGCATGACATACTTGGGGGACAGGGGGCCGGAAAGAGGGACATATCTCACATAATGGTGTTACAAACTGAAACAGTTGCTTATGTTACAGGGTTTGTTGTAACATAACATCCCTGAAGGATACGATGTTTAAAACACTAATGAATGCCAACATTTATTGATTACAATCCTCACATTATCCTACTGATTTCATAAAAATATAAGTTGTCTGAGGAACAGACCAAACATAACAGGCAAACTTCTGGGCAGTCTGTGGAGATCTGGACAGTTGAGAGGTATGTCAGAGACATATCGCTGTCAGACATCAAGTCATACAGAAAATCCATATCTAGACAAATCCTGTTAATCTAGCAATCCTCTATGTGTATAACAGCAATACTTACTTACAATCCGTACTCAATTCTGGAGGTTTGTCCTCCGTTTTGTTGGGCTGTCTCCACACGTCTTGTCCTGAGAGGTATTTCCCCCTATTGTCTGTGAAGCTGTAGCCCCAATACCTCCATAATGTCCTCCACTCAGGCAAGAAAAATGGGCAAGGCCCACATGAAGGACTTAATTATAGCACTGTGTTGTTATAGCATTGGCTACTGGAAAGACAACACAGCTGCTCTGGAAGCAAGTAGAAAGTGGGAGACACTGACTGGTGCACAGGCCATTACCTGCTCAAGAGCATTACCTACAAAAGGCAAGCTGCTGCCTATGCAACACAGGTCTCAACCCATCTACACAAAGACAAACTGTGACTACAGAAATCTAACCATTTGTATTGTTCTGTGGAAAACTCTTCAGCATTATAACAGGTATGTCAATCGCATAAGCTTGTAATGGAATCCAGAAGGGGGATGCAATAATGTCAAATATGACATTAAACAGTAGATCACAACAAGACTTGCTTGACTCACATGCTGCTGTCTGGCACCTATGGCCATTCCTGTTTGCCCTGTCTGCATTGACATGGATCACATCTCTGGCCCCTGTCTCACCCCAGCAAAGGTCAGCTCATATATGACTATTACTGGAGTGTCTGTTGTCCAATACTGAGAGTGGCACTGCTAGGCCAGCTACCTGGGTTGTTGTAATTATTCATATGTCACCTGTAAGTGCTACTATAATACGTATGCTTGTCTTACAAATGTAAGAGACTTATATAGGGTATGTGCATAATACACAACAGGTGCAAAAGTGTGTGTTGAACTGTATGTGATATACTGAGCCCATACCTGACAACTGTCCAGAGTTTTGTAGACTGACCAAATTTCTGCCTCATATTTTTAGTCAATGCCTCATACAGTTGTGTATTGTCTGGCACATTACTGGCAACCCATTAAAGCCTGAAGTCATAACATAACAGGATACATTTGATTGTCAGATGTCATATCCTGCAGAGTAGACCTGTGAATATGACACCGTCTTTGCTGGCAACTAAGTCTGTTTCAGCTACCTTCATAAAGTGACACTATTTTCTCTCCTTTGCCCACCAGTGATGTGTGTCTTTGTGCAAATGTCTTGCTCTAACAGGAGCTAGGTGTCTTAGCATGAAACCCATGTCAATGCAAGCATACCTTGTCCTGTAGGATGCTGACATTTGTGCAGTCACTGACACCTGCTTTGTAGCTGTGGAGAGCACACTAACCTTGCCAGGTTACTCATCCCATCATATGTTTAGACCCCAAATGGAGGGTTGCAAAACCACAGGAGGTGGAGTGTTAAACATTATCATACACATACACACCTCCAGGCTGACCAAACAGTATGATGCACAGGAGAACATCCCGAGTGCAGTTAACTGTTGACAAAACACCTACAGAAATCATAGCTAGCTACAGACCTCCAACCATGACTCTGGACACCCACCACACCTATCCGGACTTGCTGGAATCTGCCAAGATTCAACCATCTACCCTGCTCCTGGGTGACTTTAACTAACCAACTATAGTGTGCATGACCTATGCCACCTGAACATGAGCACACAGTGATTCCTTGTCTTTGCCAATGGCAATGCAGTGGATCAGCTGGTCAACAATCCTACGACAGGTGGAAATATCCTGTACCTGGTACTAACCAACATGAGTAGCCACTGTTGAAATCCTACAGTGTCATTCTCCTAGGTAAGATCTGACCACATAGCCATCACTGTTCAGGTCACCATCTCCCCTGCCCCCCCTTTACAGGGTCAAACAAAACTAACTTTACACAAATTATTATAAATCTCCTCAGAGCAGGTAGAAGTAGCTTTACAGCCAGTGTCCCATCACTTGGAACTAGCGGTAGTGTCCAGGCCCACACTACAATACTATGTGGGTAAACGTCTGTGGTAGACAGCAGCAATACACAAATATCATAATAGGTGGAAATAATTGCTGGACAGGGCCAAGAACGAACAGGTGCCTTATTGGAAGCAATGTCTCCTTGGTCTGCACAAGCAAATAAGGTCACAGGTGAATTTCCCTAAGGCTATCTTTGAGTGCAAGTTGGACACATCCACCAAGGCCAATCACTAGGCCTTCCACACATATATCTGCAATCCCAGAGGCAACACACAAATCTGCTCTCTAGTGGTGGTCAATAATGCCACATACACATATGGCATAGATATAGGCAACCAGCTGCAGACAGGTGAAGTGTAAACATCACCCCCCATCCCCCCATCGGTACACATGTGCATGCACAGCACCTGGCCCCCTCCCCTCATCATCATGAAGCAGGTCCATAATTCCCTCTCAAAGGCAACAAACAGAAGTCTCCATAGGCCTGATACCATCCCTGGCTGCATCCTACATGAACACAGACATGGACTCTCAGATCCATTCCACACTGTAATCAACCAAAGCCTGAGCACTGCTGTCATCCCATCTTCACAGAGGACAGACACTGCCATCCCTATGCACAAAGCCAGAGCAATCCACTGACCCAGCTAAACATATGCACATCTGTCGAACTAACTTGTTCTGCAAGGGCATGGAAGGCAATATCAAGGACATTATGAACAGGGACATCAGCAACATCAAAATGTCTGACCCCACACAGCATGGCATTGTCAAAGGAGGATCAGGCCCATTAAACCTGGCCAACCTCTCTGAAGAGGTCAACAAACACAAGGACGAGGGAAAGATGGTGAACAAGGCCTAACTTCACCTGGCCCAATTCTCTCACAATAATAATGCAGGTTTCATAGTTATTTTGTGCACCTTCCATTCATTTGGTTTTGGTTTTGTGCTCTCACAATAATCCCCAGGCAGCCAAGATACTTATGCCTACACAGCTAGGCATCACCGTGTATGTAACCAAATGGGTAGCTCACTCGCCCAAAGGTAGTACCAACTCAGTCAAAGAAGTGGAACCCACTTCTAGTAGTAAGAGTTTTCCAAAGTGGTATACACCAAGGATTAGTCTGGGGGCCTTTACTATTTGAGATATACATATCTGAGGTACAGGACAAAAGCAGTGATCTGTGGCTGACCAGGTGTACAGATGCTTGCAAGCTGGCTACTGTCTTACATTCCCCTACTGATGTGAGTATCCCCCAAGAGGCCCTCACCCAATTAATGACTGGTGCAAGAAGCATTTCTGCAAACTGAATGCCAGGAGAGGCATCATTCTCCCTGCTGTGGCAGATGTTATCCACACTGTTTATGACAGTAATAATGTACTGAGCATGCAATCAGGTGTGAGGCAACTTGTGCACCAAGGTTGCTAGCAACCTGACAGTTTCCCACCATGTGGGTACAATTGTACGGAAGGCTGTCTACATGGCACACCTCACAAATATGGGTATGTCATCCAGGAACCAGGAGGCCACAACATCCCTCTACTCCACCATTATTAGATGCATTACCACATACAATGGTTCCTTTGACATGTACCTTGCCAAGCAAATGCAGCAGTTGCAGAGACTACATAGGTTCCTGGCCAGGCAAATCCAGGGTCTGTAACACCTATCCAATACAGGTAGCCTGAAAGCCCTGTCCCTGTACTCAGTCTCATACAGACTGATCATAGGTGACCTGTGTCTGGCATACAAGGCCATTTACAAACCAGCATTGGTGGTGTTTCTGCATATTTGTAAGACAAGTCCTACTTATGCATCATGCACGCAAGGCCCTCACCTGGCCTGTGACATGTAAAGGACTTGTTGTCAGGATAGTGTAGTGTCCCACACAATACACTGCCTGTAAAATACACACCCTCCCCATGTCTAGCAGAGTACAGGTATAGCCCTTTTGAAGAAGAAGCTGGACAACTGCATGGGAAATGGATGGGACACCCCTGGGATCCCACGGGTGTACCAGCTGGACAGGGGAAACGAGTGCTGGCTTGGAAGGGATATGGGCAAAAGTCTGGGCCAGGCTTATGAGGGCATCAAGGCCAATAGCCTGGTATCATCTTATGAGGCTATGCACCCAGTATTTTATATGATTCCTGCATGTATTGCAGACTGTCCTGCAATGTTGTCTAAAGTGATAGTGTATAATCTTGTCCCTTCATCAGTTATCACCACATATCCTTACACCTTGTCATTGTGTGTGGTCTGTATAGCAGTAAGTCAGTTCTTACAGTACATGCATATGCACGTGGTGACACTGTATAGGTCACATCAGTAGCCTTGATCTTGACCACAATTGCCATTCTGCTACTAGGCCCATCACACAATAGGATTTGTCACCCTTTGTTGTTGGCCTTACAGTAGCAGTGAAAGATATGGATTGTGGCAGGCAGAACTACTATAAGGTCTGCCCTGAAGGGCCCATTGGTGTCACAGCTATGCCAGACTGTACCAGGAGCATATGTGTGTGTATGTGTGTGTGTGTGTGTGTGTGTGTGTGTGTGTGTGTGTGTGTGTGTGTGTGTGTGTGTGTGTGTGTGTGTGTGTGTGTGTGTGTGTGTGTGTGTGTGTGTGTGTGTGTGTGTGTGTGTGTGTGTGTGTATCAGCAAACATAATACTGCAGAGTGTTAATTCATATATGTTGTCTTCCCCTCACAGGTGAACACAGGGGTTGGTATCCCTCCCCCTCATAAACTGATGTCAGTGTGTTAGTGGACTCCCATGATGATGGTGGTCATAGTGTTTCACAGGTGGGGTTGTCGGTGCCTGAATTCATGCTATTGTTTGGTATCCTACTTTCACCCACCATGTCCCCACAGAGTCAGTATGTCTGCACATACCCAGTTCACAGCAGCCACAGATAATGGACAGGTTAAGGGTGGTGGTATGGAACAGGCTAGTGTATTGAGTATGACAAGTGTGAGTGTGGACGCCAGCCATAGGCAGAGAGAAGTTGAGGTCACACTCAGGCAGATGGACAGGGTTGCTTGACAGAGGACTGCTGTCACAGCAGGTGTCACCAGATGCATGTTATGGTCTGTCATGGAGGCACAGGCACGTATTGACTGCAACACCAGACAGATGCACAGGGTTATGAAGGCAGTGCTCACTGCCATGCATGATGACCTCCACAGTATTTGTGATGCCATACGTCATCTTGCTGATGTTGTGGATAGACACTGGGGTGAGACATTGTCACTGCTTAACCATGCAGTGCTTGAGCATGTGGTGGGAGTAGGGCATCGGCCAGGTGGACGTAGGTCAGCAACATGATCAATTGTGAGCCCATGTGGTGGTGCACATTCACAGTCACGTTGTGACAGTACCAACAGCACTACCAAGGGGAGAGTGCTGCCCACACAACACCAGAGCAGGCAATAGGCACATTGTCCTAGCCACTCCCATCAGGGAAGTGGATCCATCAGACAGCAGTTTCCATCATGGAGTAGTACTGCATCTGTCTATGGGCCTAGTGGTGCCAGTGATACTCCTGGCAGAACCAGTTACCACATCCCTGCAGGGAGATGGTGAATCATACAGCCTGCCATGTACGGTTGATGGCTGTCAAACATAGCCCTGTGTCGGGCTTCCACATCACTTGATGGTGTGGAGACAAACACTCACACATCCTGATCACAGGCCAGTCACCACCAGACATGCACAGCTCCTTTGCACAGCCTAGTTGAACATCACCCCTCCAGACAGACACACACACACACACACACACACACACACACACACACACACACACACACACACACACACACACACACACATGATGTCAGCCATATGACCCAGCTTAAGCCTCTGGAAATCCAACACCACACCCTGTGCATGTGATGATACTTGTGCAACAACCCTGTTATCTATATCATTGATGCACGGACATGCGCATATGGGTCTGATGCACAGGGTGACCATAGTACAGTGTAGCAATATCATTCTGTGTAAGGTACTGTCTGCTGACAGTAGTTATGGGTACACATCGAGGTGTATGTACCTTGTTAGCCATGATGCACTATTGCTGTTAGTACTGATGATTGACTGTAGTGTCACATACTGTACTCTGGTTGTGTTCCAGGTGTCTGTGCATCTGAAGGCTGTGGGCCTGCTGACAGTAGCAATGATGACTAAGGCGGAGTGGAAACACAGTGACCTTTTCATAGCCAAGGTACAGCTGTATATGTACATGTTTACCAGGTGTGTTTACATGCAACATTGTGTGAAGGGCAATCATGGCAGACAGTGTGACCTTGCATATATACCCATGACACGACCACCTAGCCTTCATACATGTCACCTGGGTGTTCTGTAGGACCACAGGCTCAAACATACAGAGGATATGGAAAATCTTGCAATACAAAAAATAAGACAAAGAGGAAAAG
Source organism: Protopterus annectens (assembly GCF_019279795.1). NCBI lineage: Eukaryota > Metazoa > Chordata > Ceratodontiformes > Protopteridae > Protopterus > Protopterus annectens. The sequence continues at coordinate 1,758,236,528 of NC_056737.1, read as the reverse complement.
TAGAAAAGGAGATCAGTAATGGAGAAGTTAAAGAAATAGAAATTGAGGTTATGGAGCACCTGCAAAGTGAAGGATTCAGTGTAGAAAATCTAATGCAGAAAGCACCACAACAGGATAGAGTAATGGATATCGAACTTAAGGGGAAATCAGTGAAAAAGGAAGCAACTGGTCAGGTGCCATATCAAGATATTTTGGAGCCTTCCACAGGAAACCAGTATAAATGTTCAAGTAAAGCTAGACAGCAAGGGAAGGGACAGGAGACTGCGGAAACTGATGCAGTCAACATTGAGAAGTGATAGGCCGGTGAGTTCCCATATGACAAAGCAACGGATCGCACAGGATGAAATTGAAGATAAGGTGCCACAGGAAGATGCTACAGAACTTTCTATAGAATGCCTGCAGGAAGTGGAAAACAAAGGATGTGCCCTTAGCTTGGAAGAAAATGAACTAAGGGAGGAGTTGCTTGATTTAATGGACAAAGATAGATATATTAAAATCAATGAAAGAAATAGAGTGCAGAAGGCCAATAAAACCACCAAAGTCAGAAGTCTAATAAAACAAATGAACACAGTAATTAAGACTGTCCATAGAGATCCATGTGATATAACATAAGTAAACAGGATATGTTACTGTGCAGCTAAATTAATAACTGATAAAGTCCTACCACAAGAGCACAGGGTAGTGAGGCAAAGGAAGGGGAGAAATCGAATACCATCCTGGAAGTATCAAATAGAGAAAAATATAAAGCAATTAAGGCAAGAAATGTCACTGTTAGAAGAATATAGAACAGGGAATAGAGCAACAAAAATATTAAGAAAGATAGATGTGATAAAAGTAGTGCACAGTATTAGAACAGACCAGGATCTATCATGCACTATTGTAAATGACAAACTAAAAATTTCAGCGCAGGTGAAAAAACTTAGAAGATACACAGATAAATATAATGGAAAAGTACAAAATAAGCAATTTAGTGATGACTCAAAAAAAATTTATAGAGAATTGGGAAATAAGGTAAAAGAAATTGAAAGACCACCAAAAAAAGAAGAAAAAGAAGCATTTTGGAGAAGTATCTCTGAAGGTCCTGTGGAACACAATAAAGATGCTAAATGGATAAAAGAAGTAAAAGAAAGAATAAGAAGTTTAAAGGTACAAGAGATGAAATTGAATTAAGTAACAGCTAGAGAGATTGAAACAAAGTTAAGAAAAGCCTCTAATTGGAAAACACCAGGCCCAGATGCAGTGCCTAACTTTTGGTTAAAAGTATTAACATCTTTGCATGAAGACTTAGCCTGAGGAACAACTATTTATATACACATTCTGAACAGAAACCTGGCTAACAGGTAAAACAATGCTCCTACTTATGAATGAACCTGCAAGCTACCCCAAAAATTATAGACCAATAACTTGCCTACCAACGACGTATAAACTATACACGGGAACTGATGCCGATAGAGTTTATTGTCATCTAGAAGAAAATTCAATTATGGCAGTAGAACAAAAGGGCAATAAAAAAACGTCATTTGGAACAAAGAATCATCTGATGTTAAATAAAGTCATAGTGGAGAACTGGAAAAAGGGGATGAATCTAAGTATGGCATGGATTGACTACAAAAAAGCATTTGATAGTATCTCACATTCATGGATAAAAGAGTGCTTAAAAATGTATAAGATACATCCTACACTGATAGACTATGTTACAGTGACCATGAAATAATGACAGACTACTTTGTAATTAAATCATAATAAAGGGCAAATTACTATCCCAGGGATAAAAAATCAAAGGGTGATATTCCAGGGTGACTCTCTGTCACCGTTACTATTCTACCTTGCCCTTAACCCACTAAGCTGTCTATTGAACAGCTTAGGCCATGGGTGTAATGTGGCTTCTAGAAAACAACAAAGTCTAAAGACTTCTCATCTTCTCTTTGTCGATGATTTAAAACTGTATAGCTCATCAGACGAGGAATTGAAAGCACAGCTGCAAGTTCATAGGTTCATAGGTTCATAGGTAGGTACTAGGCTATCTGCCCGAAGGCATTTATAAACCTAGCCAAAATGTGTTGGCTTTCACCGACCCCTTAGATTAGTTCCCTGTGCCTCTGTCCAGCAGAGCCATTGAAGTGATCCCTGGGGTAAACTTTCTGTTTTCCATTCACTCATCAAGGTTTCTCTTGAAGAGGATTAGCAAGGAGCTCTGCCTAATGTAGATTGGAATCTTGTTCCAGAGCCTGGGAAGTCTCTGGGACAGGAATCTATCCCTCCAGCACATCCTATTTATTGTTGTGGTGAGGTTTAGATCTCTGGAGCGTGTGGCTCGAGGGGATATGGTTTTCTTTAGATGGAGCATGTCCATCAATATTTGGTTGGACATGGCCTTGTATGTCAGGCAGAGATCAGCTCTGAGTAGCCGATATGCAACCGAGTACAGCTGGAGTTTCTTCAGTCGAGCTGCATAGGGCATCTGCTTGAGGCCAGTGATCTTCTTGGTGAGGTACATCTGTGGTCTTTCTAGTTGTTGCAGGTGTTTTGTAAGGTACATCCCAAATGGGGCATTGTACTCTATGATTGGTCTGATGAGTGAGGCATAGAGGGGCCCAATGACCTTTATCGATCTGGATGCAAACCCTTTTGTAATTAGGTGGGCCACATAGAAGGATTTTCTAACCACTTTGGAAATGTGATTATCAAAGGAGAGGTTACTATCTACTTGGGTTCCCAGATCCCTTATTACATCTTCCATATTTAGGGGGTTACCACCTATGTGGTAGTTTGTGGGTACTTTGTTTTTTCCAAAGGGGACGACTATGCACTTTTTGGCATTTAGCTTGAGGCCATGGTTTTGACACCAGGTATCTGTCTCAGTGAGACCCTTTTGGAGGATGTCTGTGTTAGCCGGAGAGTCAATTTTAGCCCCTAGTTTGCAGTCGTCTGTGAACTTGGTCAGCCATAGTCCTCCTGTGCTTGCATGTATCTCTGAGAAGTATATGCCAAACAGGAGGGGTCCTAGGACTGAGCCCTGGGGTGCACTACGTGTAACGGGTTTAGAGTCAGACCTAGCTCCCACAACTCTTACCATGTGGGTTCTGTCCGTGAGCCAGTTCACAACCCATCTGGTGACGTAGGGGTTTATGTTCAGGCTGGTGAGCTTGTCTATTATACCTGAGTGGGGAATGGTGTCGAAGGTGTTTGCAAGGTCTAGGTAGGCTGTGTGGACCACATTTCTCTCGTCTATAGCCTTGGTAACTGTCTCAAAGTAGTCCACCAGATTTAGGAGGCATGATCTGCCCTTAAGAAAGCCGAACTGGGTAGGGTCCAGTGTTTGGAGGTTTCCAATGTCTCTGTTAATGAGATCCATGATGCGCTCCACAGCTTTGCAGACCAATCTAGTCAGGCTTATAGGGCGATAGTTCCCGGGGTCCGTTGTGGCTCCACCTTTGTGGAGTGGAATAACCGTTGCTGTGTACCACTCTGTGGGCACATAACCTGTGGAGAGGCTGAGTTTAAACAGTGTATTTAGGTGAGGGGTTAGTTCATCTTTGAGCTCATGTAGGATGCAGCCTGGGACACCATCCGGTCCCATTGATGCTCTGTTTTTGGCTTTGGAGAGGGCTGTTTTAACCTGAGTGTCTGTGATTTCAGGGGCACTATATTCTTCTGGTATAGTTATGGGCCCTTTTGGGGCTGAGAGGGGGGTGAAGTTTGCACTGAACCTGTCTGCCAGGATTTTGGCTATATCGGTTGGTTCAGTGTATTTTGTGCCATTCTGCACTAACTCTGAGCAGATCTGAGAATTGCCACTTAGATTCTTGACATAGCTAAAGAATGCCTTGTGGTTATCTTTGGAGTCCATGGCAATTTTTCTTTCGAAGCTAGCCTTGGATGATTTTATGAGGGAATGTAGTTACTTGCTGATACTGATCAGGGATGTCTTCCCTTCTTGGGATTTTGCTTTTTTCTGTACTAGTTTCCTCCTTCTGTTGTATAACTTGTTTATGGCAGGGGTCCACCAGACTGGTTTCCTTTTCTTGGAGGAGTGAGTCTTGGTTTTGTTTGGGATGGCATGATCCATGGATTCTTGTAGGTGCTTGTAGAGTGCATTAGTAAAGGATTTTGCAACTTGGACAGCGTTATCCTTTAGCATGGTGGCTTTGAAACTTCCCACCTCGGTCTTAAGTAACGTGAAGTTTGCTTTTGAAAAGTTTTTCACGGTGGTTTCTTTGACTCGGGGTGGTGGCGGAATGTGGATATCCACAGTGATTAGTTTATGGTCAGATCTAACCAGTGAAGGGTTGACCTCCAGTGCGGAACACCGGTCGCCCATGTTGCTGATGACCATGTCCCATATGTTGTTACCTCTGGTGGGGGGTGTTGACCAGTTGATCCAGGGCATTTGAGTTTATAAATTTTAGGAAATGTTGGGCAAGGGAGTTTGTACTTGAGTAATTTTCCCAGTTAATGTTTGGGTAATTGAAATCACCCAATATCAGGGTGTTTGGTAGGACCTTTATGTTTCCCAGTGTTTCCAGGAATGCCAAGTGGGGGTCCTGGGACATGGTGGGTGATCAATAGCAAGCTATAATTTGAATAGCAGTTTTGCCCATTGTTAGTTGCACATGGATGATCTCTGAAGCATCGTGCTGTGCTACTAACCTGGAGGTGTGGGTATCTTTGATGAATATGGATACTCCCCCACCTTTTGTATTTCGGTCTGGGTTTTGTGGCCGAAATGTATGGTATGAGTCATAGCCTGGTAGTGCTGGGGTCTCTAGTGAAGCAGTGTGGCTTGTTGAGCATGTCATGCCAGGCTGACAGATACTGGATCCCCTTTGAATGACACCAGAAGCTTAGCCAATTGTTGAAATTGATATTTTTTTCTCTATACTGTGGTATCACTCTTGCTGAGGGCAGGATGCAACTCAGGGTCAGGGTCATATCGGCCTGGGCTACATGATCAGAGAGCTCTGCCATGTCTCTTTTTATGTAGTCCAGGGAGGTACAGCTCAGGTCATTCACACCAACATGGACAATGACAGAGTAAAATTTGTACTTGTTCTGAAGTGACCTGAGTGCTTGTGTTATGTGGTGGATCCTGGCACCTGACAGGCAGCTAACAGTAACCTTCTCCTTGTTCAGCCTAGTGAGTGGGACATCAGTGTTCCATGATTATAGAGTCACCTATTACTAGTGTGTTGGGTATGTATATTTTGCCTTAAGGACTGTGATTGTGTGGCACACTGGTTTTGTGAAGTGTTTCATGGTTTGTGTTGGGGGGTGGAGGTTGCTTGGATGTCTGCTTTGGAGGTCACTGTTGCTTCTGCAGATTTCTATTTAGAGCCTCCGAGTATGTTTTTGTGTATTTATGTGTGTTTTTTGCCGGTGCTGGTTTCATAGGTCTATGTGAGACTGGTGGTGTGATGCAAGTAATTCCCTTCTCCTCTTGACTGCCTGGTCCGGTCTTGGGTGGAGAGAGCTTAGCCTCCAGTTTGGCTGTATAATTGCATCTCTCGCATGTATTAGTGCTTGGTGGAAGGAGGAGAGGGTTGTCTCTATACATGAGGCAATTGTATCATTGCCTCAAAATGCCCAGATTCACCAGTTGGACCAGAGAGTACATCTGAAACTGCACTTTGGACATGCCTGGCTAGGTACAGTGAACTGTTTTACTGATAGGATGGTAAGGACGAATAGAGAGCCTTGTCCTTCTCTTCAGTATGGGGGGGGGTCTAGTACTAAAGTTTATTAGTGCTTACTATGAGTTTTGAGCAAGTGCCAGTATGAGAAGTGAATGGTTTGAGTGCTTAAGTTGAAAGTTTGTCTAGTTCTAAGGGAAAAATTGAGGAGTACACTTTGTGGAGCCGGAAATAGTTATACCCTAGCTAACTGGCGCTGCCCAGTGTGCAAAACCGTACAAATGCGGGTTTTATAGCAGGGAAATGAAAGAGATAGAAATTAGCCCAAAATAGCCAATAAACTACTAGTTTCTGGGCTGAAACCACTCCTCCAGGGACAGATAGGCTGCTCAAAGCTCCCTCTCTCACAGTGAACAGAGAAACTTCCTTCTATCTAAGTAAGGCATGGGCAAATACAGAAACTTGTAACGCAGCCCTGAATTCAGCACTAACCTGAAAACTGGACTATACTGGCTTAGAAAGGCGGGAAAACAAGTATTTTTTTTTTTGTTTTTTTGTTTTTTTCAGAAAATAAAGCAGATACAATAAAAAGAACACTTTAAATGCAGAGAAATGGCTATCACACTTGAGTGTGTAGCCTACAACAGTTAAACAGGTAAGTTAACACAAAAATGACTTTGTTAAAGTGCAGGCAGTAAAAAAAGCACAATATGTAGCTGAAACAAGCTTTTTAAATTACAGAAACTCTAGAAAATCAGTGTTTTAGGCAGAAATAGCTAAAGGCAGCAAGAAAATGCAGAAAAAATGATACTTAATCACTCCAAAGTATCTTTTTTGTCTCTCTGCTGCTGTAGAACTCTGCAGGGCACCAGGCAGGAGCTTGCTGAGCTGTATACTAGCACAAAAGCCTTGCAAATGTGGGTTTTATAGCAGGGAAATGAAAGAGATAGAAATTATCCCAAAATGTCCAATAAACTACTAATTTCTGGGCTGAAACCACTCCTCCAGGGACAGATAGGCTGCTCAAAGCTCCCTCTCTCACAGTGAACAGAAAAACTTCCTTCTATCCAAGTAAGATATGGACAAACACAGAATCTTGTAACACAGCCCTGAATTCAGCACTAACCTGAAAACTGGACTATACTGGCTTAGAAAGGTGGGAAAACAAGTATTTTTTGTTTTTTGTTTTTTTGTTTTTTTCAGAAAATAAAGCAGATACAATAAAAAAAACACTTTAAATGCACAGAAATGGCTATCACACTTGAGTGTATAGCCTACAACTGTTAAACAGGTAAGTTAACACAAAAATGACTTTGTTAAAGTGCAGGCAGTAAAATAAGCACACTATGTAGCTGAAACAAGCTTTGTCAATCACAGAAACTCTAGAAAATCGGCATTTTAGGTGGAATTAGCTAAAGGCAGCAAGAAAATGCAGAAAAAAATGATACTTAATCACTCCAAAGTCTCTCTTTTGTCTCTCTGCTGCTGTAGAACTCTGCAGGGCACCGGGCAGAAGCTTGCTGAGCTGTATACTAGCCTGTATACTAGGTTGTTAAAACTTTTTCAGATTATATTAGAACGTCATTTGGTCTTGATAAATGTGCAAAAGCAACCTTTAAAGCAGGAAAACTGCAGCACCAGGAAAACATCAGTTTGGGACAAGAATGTGATATAAAAAAAACTTGAGCAAGAGGGAGTGTATAAATACATGGGAATTGATGAAGGATCAGCAATAAAACATGAACAAATGCATACAAAACTTAGTAAGGAGTACTTTAGTAGACTTAAATTAATCCTGAAAACAGCACTGAAGTCCAGTAACAAAATCCAAGCTAAAAGCCAATTTGCTCTGCCAGTCCTAACGTACAGTTTTGGAGTGATTGATTGGCCCCAAAACATGCTGGACAGATTAGATATTAAAATAAGAAGGATGCTTCATGCTCACCAAATGATCTATAAAAATCAGTGTATACCAAGATTATATATTCCCCATTCCGAAGGATGGTTGGACCTCCTTGAAATTGATTACATGTACAGATCTGCAATCGTGAGACTTCACACATATCTGCTGACTTCAAGAGACCCAAACATAGTGAAAGCTTTAAAACATGAGGAGAACAATTCTAAGATCACTTCTATGCTTAACCTAGCAGAAGCATATCACTGTCAAGCAGGAATGGAAATCAAACCAGAAGTAGATAAAAATCAGACAGCAACCGAATGTGCCAAAAAACAAAAGAAAAAATATAAGGTGAAGGACCAGATGAGAAGGCAAGAAATGTGGAAAAATCATAAATTTAGTGGCACGTATAGAAAACTTCTGGAAAAACCTCATGTTGATCAGGAATGAATGTAGGAATGATTAAGGAGAGGTGAATTTAAACCAAGAGATAATATTAATTAATTAATATTGGCAGTCCAAGACAGTGGTCTATGTACACGCTCGTTTACAAAGTCCATTGAACATGTGGGAGAAACAGATAAATGTAGGTTTTGTAAAACCAAACTGAAAACAGTAGCACACCTCGTTGCTGGTTGTGTTATACAAATGGCAGAGGGCCTGTACACTGAAAGGCACAATAGTGTGGTGAGACTGTTGCACTGGGGATTGTGCAAACATTATGGTTTTGAAGTGGCTGAGAAGTACTGGAAACAGAAGCCACAAAGCATCACAGAAATGATCAAGTCTTCATCACATGGAATCATCCATTACCAACAGTTCAAAATACAGACGCAAGAAAACTGGATATAGTAATCCAAGAAAAGAAGACAAGAGCAGCATTGATCATTGAAATCACCACACCCATTGATTACAGTGTCCTGCATACAGAGAGACACAAGCATATAAAGTATCAGGATCTGCAAGCAGAAGTGAGAGCAATATGGAAGAAAGATACCCAGGTAGCTTCAATTGTAGTAGGAGCAACAGGTCTTTTAAAAAATATAGGCTACCATCATATTTAAGTAAGCTACCAATACACGTAACTCTGTATGAATTACAGAAGGAGTCATTACTGGGCACATTGTGGGTGCTGTGAAGAGCACTTTTGTCTGACATCACAGAGTGAAACAATACTAATTTTGTTAACTTTAATTGTACTTTGACTTAAGAATGGAGTCCATTCCCATCATGGTATTAGAAACCCAAAAGATTTGGAGAAATTAAAAAAGGAGGTTGCTTGAGTACTGGCACTAGGTCCCTCACAAGCTTAGCTATTACTTTAACAGCAACAGATTCAGCTATCAGCACCTGTTGCCCCTGCCATTTCTGTCACATCCACAAGACCATCATGCAGTTGACGAGGGTATCCCTAGTACTATGTATGACTGGTATTGGCACAGGTCAGCCTGTGTTAGTCTAACCTGACAATCACCAGCATGTGTATCTGCTATCTCATATGCATGTCTGGTCTCTTGTACTGGTAGTCCACACAGAGTCATAGTCCTGTACATGGGGCAGCTGATGAAGGGTTAAGCACAGCCCCTACCTGCACAGTCTTATGAATGATAGTGTTAGAATCATAACACAGATAGCACAGTGGTACTGTAGTGTGGCAGTGTCTGCCACTACTATTGCAGTGGGTGACAATTGCAGGGGCTGTTAGGTTTTCCAATGGTGGGTTCAGAGGTTCTTAACATGTCAGAGTCATCTGACACACACACACACACATACACACACACACACACACACACACACACACACACACACACACACATACAAACACACACACTGCTGCATGCGAATATGCATTGAGACACACATGCACATGGAGGTGACACTTATTAGAGTAGATGACCTACCCATCTATTAATGTACAATAAACAGAGATATGACTATTGCATCACAGTGGCTTGGTGTTAGAAACTGTATAATTGCGTGTGCACCATGGATGACATCTGTAATGGCTGACACTAGGTTGGTAATGGGGGAGTTCACAGGGTGGAAGAGGCACACAAAATGGTACAGCCATCACATACACACACTGAAGACACTCACAGGGGCTGTGCATACAGAAACACATACACAGTTGCCAACAGACATATTAGTAAACCTATGTAGCCACTTGTATGTACTATAGTGCTTCACACATGTGACATCCTCCACATACTTTTTATGCCTGGAACATAACACACAACCTCTTACAACAGGTAATCTTGTGAATGCCTTCATGGATGGTGGGATAACCCACCAGACATACTGACTGGTGTCGTCTACTGTTCCTACAAACCTGCATCAGTCATAGAGTGACAGACTTTGTATCATCATGATGTGTCAGTCAGGTATGATGTTTGATACTGGCAAGTGTGTCAGTATAGTAACTGTGACAGACTTGGCAATGATATCACAGGAATGCTCACTGTCAGGGGACACATACCACATATAGGTTGCAAATGTGGATATCCCATGTACATCTGTACAGATGACTGGTATGGGCTGTATAGTGTTACATGGTGCATTTGAGGCAGATGCCATTAACGGGGTCTTTAATGTCATGGGTAGGGGGTCAACATGCCTTAAAATGGCATAACCAACACACACAACACCCACAGGGGATATGCTTCACACACACACACACACACACACACACTACTATAGTTGTCGGCATTGAGATTAGAACCCCCCTACTTATCTAAGTATTTCCACTATAGTATTATGCAATTATTGCACATGCCACAGAGCTTAGAGGGATGACAAGTGCATACAGGTGCATCTAAGGTGACTGACATCAGCAGGCCTTGTAAAGTATGGCAATGGGATGTGCACTGGGTGGTACATGCCTGAAAATGGCATAACCCACACCACCCAGAGGATATGATTCTCAACCAAACACACACACACACACACACGCACACACACACACACACACACACACACACACACACACACACACACACACACACACACACACACACACACACACCTGGATGATATAAGTCTCACACACACACACACACACACACACACACACACACACACACACACACACACACACACACACACACACAATTGCCAGTATTGAGCTTCGAACTCATACCTATTTAGTTATGTGTACTACAGTTTTACACCATTATCACACATACCATGGAGCTTACAGGAATGAGTGTTGTCTAAAGGTACTTCTAAGAGCAATGAAATCAACAGGACTGCTAAAGTAGGGCATTGGGAAGTGTTGTGGATGGGTAAGTCCTCAAAATACTTCACCCTACAAATATACATACTTACAAACTCTTGTACGTATACTTATACACACACACATTTGCCAAACATGAGAACAGAACCCCTGCCTGTCTAGTTATTTGCACTATAGTGTTATGCAGTTTTTGCATGCACTACAGAGCTTACAGGGCTGACAAGTGACCAAAGATACTTCTAAGGTGAATGGCAAGCCGGGCAGTGGGATGTGCACTGGGTGGGAATGTCCTCAAAATACTTCAGGCTACAAACATACACACTTACAAACTCTTGCGCATACACCTATACACACACACACACACACACACACACACACACACACACACACACACACACGCGCACACATTTGCCAGACCTGAGAATAGAACTCCTGCCTATCTAGTTATTTGTACTATAGTGTTACACGGTTGTTGCATGCACTACAGAGCTTACATGGTTGAAAAGTGCACAAATGTGCTTCTAAGGTAAGTTACATCAGCAGGACTGCTAAAGTTGGGCACTGGGTGGGAAAGTCCTAAAAACACTTCATCCTACAAACTTACACACAGTCACACACACATTTGCCAGACCTGAGCATAGAAACCCGCATATCTAGTTATTTATACTATAGTGTTACACAGTTATCAGATGTGCTACAGAGCTTATAGGGCTGACAAGTGCCCAAAGGTGCTTCTAAGGTGAATGACATCAACAGGACTGCTAAAGTTTTGCACTGGGATGTGTACTGGGTGGGAAGTCCTCAAAACACTTCAGCCTACAAACATACACACTCTTCTACACATTTGCTAGAACTGGGTATAGAACCCCTGTCTATCTAGTTATGTGTACTATACTGTTACATAGTTATTGCACGTGCCATGGATGTTATAAGGCTGGGTCTTTGCAAAGGTACTTCTAAGGGGAATGATATCAGCAGGACTACTAAAGTAGGGAACTGGGAAGTGTTGTGGGTGGGAAAGTCCACAAAATATGTCATCCCTATAAACCTACACACATTTCTACATACACACACATTTGCTAGAACTGGAAATAGAACCCCTGCCTATTTAGTCATTTATAGGTTCATAGGTTCATAGGTTCATACTAGGCTATCTGCCCAAGGGCATTTATAAGCCTAGCCCATAGTTATGTGGCTTTCGCCACCCCTTTAGTTTGAATAAAAACTATGCCTATCATTTTGCTGTGCCTCTGTTAAGCAGTGACACTGAAGTAATCCCTGGGGTATATCTGCAATCTCCCATCCATTGGTCAAGATTCCTCTTGAACAAGGCCAGAGAGGTGCTCTGCCTCACATGTACCGGGATTTTGTTCCACAGCATAGGGAGTCTCTGGACTGGACTGGACTATACTGTACTGTTACATAGTTATTGCATGTGCCATGGAGCTTATAAGGCTGGGGATGTGCAAGGGTACTTCTAAGGGGAATGACATCAGCAGGGTGCTAAAGTAGGGCACTGGGAAGTCTTGTGGGTGTGAAAACCTCGAAATGCATCATCCTATAAACATAGACACTTACACACACTTGTATACACACATTTGCCAGAACTGGGAATAGAACCCCAGCCTATCTAGTTATTTGTACTATACTGTTACATAGTTATTGCATGCTCCACAGAGCTTATAGGACTGAGGCTGTGCAAAGGTACTTCTAAAGGCAATGACATCAGCAGGACTGCTGAAGTGGGGCACTGGGACGTGTACTGTTTGGGAATGGCCTAAAACTGTTTCACCTACAAACACACGCACACTTACATTTGTCAGGACTGAGGTTAGAACCTCTACTTATCTAGTTATTTGTACTATAGTGTTACACTGTTATCGCACACACTACAGAACTTATAGGGCTGACAGTTTTCCAATGGTACTTCTAATGTGAATGACAGCAGCAGATCTTGTGAAGTAGGGCAATGGGAAGTGTATTGAGTGGGAACAGCCTCCTGATACTTACACCTACAGAGACACACACACACACACACACACACACACACACACACACACACACACACACACACACACACACACACACACACAAAGGCAGGAGATGTGATATTATAACCACCACCTCAGTACTATTGCACAATGGAGCTCACCTTCATGCTAGCATGTGCAACTGGTTACAACCTATATGCCACTGTCCACAGCAGGACATCACTCTATGCCATTCAGTGTATCCATGTGTGTGACTCACTCTGTGTGTGTGTGTCCCCCTGTGCCTCTTTCTCTCTATCACTGTCTGTCTCTGTCTTCCCCGCATCTATGTGTGTGTATGCTTGACATATTGTTATCTGTTGCCCATATATATGTATGTGGATCATGTGCAACAGATGCAGATATATCACATATGGGCCAGCTACAGCTAGAAGAGGATAATCATGTCTGATGGGTGTGTGTAGGGACAGTTAAGGTGTACATAGCTGTCTGTATGTGAAGACATATATGCACAATACAGTTATATAGTCTGATGTGGGTTCCAACATGGCCTGTGATTCTCTAAATGTAGGAGCATGCCTAGTGTGACCATCTATAGTGAGAGTGGGACTCCATTCCAGAGATAGGTGTACTCCGGTCTGGGTTTTGTGTGCTACTAACTTCCTCTCAAAAGTAAACAGGACTTTTCTAGGGATACTGGGTTTGTTTTAGCAGACATTTTCTGACATATCTGAAGTTTGATACTGCAATGTATTGTGTCATTACCTAGTGACAGACATCCTCAGATCAGCACAGTGCTTTACCAGAGGGATACAAGATGTATGATGCACAGACCAATATTATGTGCCCAACTATATACATTACTGCCCAAAATGTCCAGTTGAGAAGTCTGGCTACAGCTAGTTGACTGATGAAGCTGTGTAAACAGTCCAGCAACTTGGTGATATACTGGCTTGGTATCTCCTGGTTGTGTGGTATTCTTATTACCTGAAAAGTCATATTCTGGTGTGGCCATACCTCTCAGCTGTACATATTTTGGCAGAATGTCCAGGTGTTTGTCTAGAAGTTTTGTCCAGTCTACATAAACTTGTGTTTTTATGGCAAGTTAGTTGCATATAATTGAAGACTGACATTGCAAAATAACGACAGACATTAGTATTTCGCACTTGATACATTTCAGACAATTCCTGCTAATGCAAAACCCCTTATCCTACCAACTTTCTCAGTATGTAAGGGCAATATTTACAACACATGCTTTTCATTGTGCCTTTGTCCCACTTTTATTTATGACCTTGTCCAGATCTCTTACTGTCAGAGGTTAGGAGGTATGGGTGTTGGTACAGAGTGCATTCTACTCTGCAGAAATGTCCATTATATGTGTAGTATATTCCAGATAGCAGTGTGACTTCCAGGTATGTCAGTGGCAGAGCAGTACAGAGTAATGTGGCGAACAACTGACAGACAGTTGTGTATAGGTTGATAGGTTGCTATGACATTAGTAGGGTATTGGACTTGAAGCCCTTATAACCCATGCAGATGAGAGTGTAGCCCATGTTACAACATGTCAGCACACTGAGCCCCTGTCCAGCAGGGACAAAGGTTGGATTACAGGACTGTATTTTGTGTTTCCTGTGCAGTTATAAAGGGGAGCACGTCACTAGGAGTATTAAACCACTTGGATTGCTGTTGACAGGGAGTGTATTCCACAGATGGGGTAGTGTGTGGTACATGCATCTGTCACACCAACAAGCCATATTGATATCACAGCCCAGGTTGATGCTGCACCTACAGGTTGATGGAGTGGGCCTGGAGTTTCAGATGTGCAACAGTCCAATTAAGGCAGGGTCTGGATTGCTTTGTATGTCAGACAGGGGTCACCTCAGCAGAGTCTGTATGGAACGGGGTAGAGGGAAAGTGCTGTTAGCCTATCTGTGTAGGGCAGGTATTTAGGGTTTGGGTAAGACGTTAGTGTTTCCAAGATGCTGGTATGTGTAGTCTACATGGTCTGTGGTGTCTAGGTTTGTGGGGTTCTCATGTGATTTTGCCTCTGAGGTGTCCATTGTTTGGGTTTTGTTTTGTTGTGGACCTCCACTTACACAGGTGTGTGTTGTGTAGTTGCAAGTGATGTTTACTGACTTCTTGCACTGTATGGCACCTATGTTACTGCACAATCTGTTCTGGTGTGCACATTCTCCATTTGTCTGGCCAGTGGTTCCCCTTCCCCTTTTGTGTGTCTCTATTTTCTTCTGTAGTCCAGTCACAGGCTTTGGCCACAGTGGCTGCTATTATGTATTTGTAATTCTGATGTGGGTAGGGTACATGCCATTATATCGCACACAGGGTTGTGGACTTCATACCCCTGAGTGTACCTATTTAGCAGGTTGTCCATCATTGCATCACTCCATTTGCTGTGGTCCTTAGATGGTTTGTCTTGCTATATGTTATTATGAGGCTACATGTGGGCCTAGCTGTCATACCATCACAGACTGACATCTGCACAGGCCCAAATATGACAGTCAGATAAAGGCTCACACACGGGGACTGGGTGTTAATACTGTTCTGCCAAACATAGACAGGTGGGAGACTGGTTTTTGTAATTACTTGTTTGCTCTTATGGGTTTGATGTCTGCTTCCCCACTGTCTGCCATTACTGTTTTTACATGACTCTTTCTTGTTTTGCAAATAGTTGGCAGGCAAATGCAATGTTAGGACAAGCAGAACAGATATACAATGCATATTTGTGCTCCTTCTGTGACAACCTGTGTTATTCCAGTGGTATGGCTGTTTGCCAGTGACATGTTGTCTGTGCTGACACAGAAAGGTGGCAGACTTTTATATACTGACGTTAGACTGACCTTCAGGTACCTGAATACTTCTTAACTTCTGAGAGCTAGACATCTGGACAAAGCCATAAGTGATTGTGGGACAGAGGGCTAAATATAGGGACCCTTTTTAAGTATTGGCCTTACAAACTAGAAAGGTGATTCAATAACAGGTTTTACATTAGCATGCATGTTTCTGTAGGGTATGAAGTCTGACACTTCAATCTGTCATTATTTTCTGACCTTAATCTTGCGTTATTTGCCAATGAATTGCCAGACAATCACTATTTCATGTTATACAGACCACATATATGATGCAAACCTCTGCACATTTTGTAGAGTTGAGAGGTATGGTAGGCACTGTGTAGGTTACTCCAAGTTGTGTACTGTTTATATGTGTGGCCCCCTGTCCATGACCTGTACAACTTTCCTGCATTAACAGATATTGACATCTGTACAGTGTATACAACTCCTACCATAGGTGTAACTGACATGCAGATTACCTGGCACTGCAGTTCTTGGAACATGGCCCTGTCAAAGACAGCACTGTACCTAGGCCACTACAACACAACAGCCAGCAGTAAGTGCTGGCCACATTCTGACATTATTAACCACACATATACATAGCTCATTGCCCCTGCATATTGTGGACATGCAACAAGTTATAATGTTGATTGGGACAGCCCTGGCAATGTGTGCTCTGCTGCTATTTCCTATCAAACATACATGTTACTGAATTTTTATTGGAATATGGGTGTGGAGGGGGGGGGCACCTGTCAACTGTACACATTTGCACAGACTGTGTTGATATTTGCTTTACATTTTGGTTCTATTTAGCATAGCATTGTGCCCTGTCTTGGAGAATAGAGGCATATCACTAAAGACCACAGGTCAGATTGTAATGGCATACATTTGAGTTTCAGATGTCTTACCCTTCAGAGCCTTACTGCAACTGTAAGACCTGCTGTGCTATCACTGTGTAAGTCGGTACAGGGGTATTTCATGATTGTGACCATTTGTGGGCCTTTGCCAGACATTTATTTATGGTTTTCAATAGCTGACTTGCTGGGTGAGGCTGAGGGGTGAGTATGGGACCCCATACTGACATCCAGGCCTATGACCTTTTAACCCCCCCAGTTAGTTGGCCACCACATATACTGCCATGGGATTTGTCACTTTGGGTACTACTGCATAGTGTGGGCAGGGCAGTATTGGGAAAACATTTCCTGGTGTCTCACATAGCTGTCAGTTGTCTGCTACTATCCCAGTAGGCCACCCCATCCCCTTGCATGCATGCAGCAATACCATCGATATGCTACCAGAACATACTGATGCATTCATTTATTGTTAAAAAGACTGACTTACCTTGTGCCTGCAGCAGTTGTGAGGATGGTGCTTAAGGGCTGCCTATGTCATATGCACACAGTACACTGCCTATACATGGTAAGGTACAGGTAGTGTGATGTGTGTGGCATCCATTTTACTGTGTATGCAAATCGGAGAGAGGTGTCATCAGGGGGCTCCTCCTCTGAGTTCCTCTGTGCCTGTGGGGACCTTGGCAATGGTGGGGGGATGTGTGGCCCTTCCATGTGCTGTTCCTGCTGCAGCTGTTTCCACAGGATCATATTGTGTAGTTGGCACATACTATGAACATGTGTGCACATGTGGCTGGAGAATACTGCAGGG
This sequence comes from Protopterus annectens, assembly GCF_019279795.1. Taxonomy (NCBI): domain Eukaryota; kingdom Metazoa; phylum Chordata; order Ceratodontiformes; family Protopteridae; genus Protopterus; species Protopterus annectens. The sequence goes on along the minus strand of NC_056737.1, from coordinate 1,758,219,267 downwards.
CTGTACCAGATATGTCAAGTCAGTGGAACCGTGACTTTAGCATCCCAAACACACACTCTATAATGATCTTAGTTTGTGTGTGTGCCTCATTATGGCATTTTTGAGTGGGTGTGTTTTCATTTCTGATGGGATTCATCATCCACGGCTCCAGTGCATAGCCAGCATCCCTCACCAGATGGCCATATGGGATGTCACCTCAGGCAAATCCCTGGTACAGCTATGATGAATGCCAGATGTGGGAGTCATGATAGCTTCCAGGGCTGTCAGCACACACATGAATGATAATGTCATGGGCATTGCACACGAGCTGGCAGTTGATGGAGTGAAAGCCCCTACGGTTTAAATAGACAATACCCTGTTCACTGGGTGGTGCTTTGATGTGGATGTTCATGCAGTCTAGGGCACCCAGTACCTCTGGGTAGTCTGCTACATGGTGGTAGAGGTGCATATTGCTGATCCTCTTTTCACGGGTGCTGGGGAAGTAAATGTGGTCACTGGCATGTGGTATCATGGCATCCAGGAAATGGCAGAGTACCCTGGATGCAGATGCCTGTGAGACACCCATGATGTCTCCAGTAAGTCTTTGGAAAGTACCTTTAGCTATTATTCTTAAGGCTACACATACCTTGGTATCCACTGGGATGGGTTCCCCTCTCTTGGCTCTGGGACTGAGGTGAGGACAGCACAGCTCGATGAGTTGCTGATGTGTGTCCCTGTCCACCCTGTACCACTCTACTATCGCCAGATCATGTAGCCCCTGGTAGGTTACCCTGGATCTGAACAATCTTCTCCTCCTCCTCAGTCTGGGGTGGTTGTCACCATTATCCTCCTCACCACCCTCAGCCTCTAGCACATACTAATATATCAAAGTGACAGCAGCCCCTAACATTTTGTCAATTAAAATTCCACTGCGTGTGTACGCCAATGGTGCAGAGTTTGTGGGAAAAAACAGATTGAAAAGTGTTTGCACAGTTTATACTGTTGTGCTCTAGATGCTACCTGTATGATTGGCTGGCTATGATACAGTCTACCTGCCTGCTATATTATTTGTACTTGATTGCTTTTATTCTGTTATTTCCCCTTTTTCTTTTTCCCTTGCCATTGCACACAAACCCGGTTAGTTAGAAATAGTTCTGCTATTTCTGTTTTTTTTTTTTTTTTTTTAGACTAGGTGCGCACCACACAAATCCATCTAGCTAAAGTAAACACTTTGAAGCAGAAATGGCCCTCCCCTGGATGCAAACACGCTCTTAATTTCATGGAATAAATCAACACACCCTCAGACACACACCCTTGCTTAGCTGTGCTTAGCTAAGTTCAAATGGGAGGCATGGAGTTCCAATGTGCTTACACCAAGCATGATACACACCCCTTTCATGTCAACTGTTTCTCCTGCTTACACCACTGCCTTGTAGCTCCTACATGATTAGGTGCAACCAGGGAAAGGTCTCCCATTTAGTGATTCGGTAAAATTCACTCATTTGCATACCCAACTGCCTTAGTCTCTGCTTACACCACTACACCAGACCCTTCCTTGTTAGCAACCAGTGTTACCTGTTATTTGATTCTGCATGCCATACACTATAATGGCAAAATGCAGATTTCACTAACAATTGTCTTTTTACATTTTTTTTTATTTTCGGCATGATCCCATTTGTGTGCCACTGCGCTATTCTTAAATGGCTGAAATTGACCCAAAAAAAAAAACTTTGATTTTCATATTTTTACAACACTTTTCGATGCTAATGGCCACATTTTTGGTCATTGGCATGCCTAGCAATTATAATACATGCTTTACTTTGAGGTGACATGTCTCCATTTTGATTTTTGCAGAAATGTACTCGGTTAGTAACCAAATACATTTCAGCAGCTCACACTTTTTTGGCACGGATGTCTGCCTGCTTACTGAATTGCTAATTCACCTCATTTACACGGTTTTCACCAGTGAATGAGGTAATTAGCATTATTCAGTGGTGTCCATGCCAGAATAGTGCTGGCAGGCTCGTGCACGCCCCCAGCCTTGTTTACTGAATCGCTCAGCAGCCATATTCCATGCAGGAGCTGCTGCACTATTCCTTCATGGAAAGAATGGCTTATTGAGTCCCCAGGAGGGTAACTGTTAACTGTCTGTCTCTCTCTGGTGCTATGATTCATGATGTGACAAGTGTTCTTTAGTCATTTATACCTTGCAAATATTAATATGACATTGTGGTAGCCCATGAATGACACTGTGAATTACTTAAGATGCTTATCTCTGACAGACATGCAAATTGGCATGTTAGTGCACCACACATGTCAGATGCAGAAAAGACAATGGCCCTGAGTGGAATCCTACTTAAGCTAAGAATGATGCCCGCTTACAGAGAAAAAAATAAGTTTTTACAATTGGTAAGTACTTGATGTCATTCTAGGAGTATGTTTCAACAAAGTGTTGTGGCAACTGGTATAAGTTTGTGGCCACAATACAGGTGAGCCAGGGTTCTAATCCAGCAAACTCCAACTTTTTCCAAGTGGGAGGGTGGCATACTGGTTAAAGTTTTTACCTGCCTAGACAGAAAGTGCAGGGGTTGATTCTCACAAGGGGGGGCTTAACGTAGTCTAAAAGGTCAGTTAGTCTGGTAATAATCTATTGATAGCCCAGCTTGCTTCACTAGTGATATCCTAAACATCTCATTGCAATGTGTTTGCATACTGGCTCTAGCACTTGCTACTCCCATTGTGCCTTTTCAGGCAGATTTCAGATAATGGACATTCCAACATAGCTGACAATAATATAATATAATATAATATAATAATCAATCCAAATTCCAATTTAAATCCATATCACTGAAAGATTGTGCTACTCAGTGCTAGAAGTCCTAATAATAAATTACCTGGTTTTGAGGTTCTCCTTCACATTGCACATGTCCTTGTGTATGTAGTAACTGGAGTTAAGATTAAGTGTTAAGTTAGCACTACCATTATATCTTGTACTGCACTTTTTTATTCAAACTTGTGGGAAACTGTGTGAACGTATTTACATTTGTCAATGACAATATCACATCAAAACAGACACCTAGAGACACAAAAAACGAGCTCATTAAACTCCAACTTACTCTGGACAAAACAAATTACTAACCATGACAGATATTGAAAAGTACTCAAGGAAATGCCTTTTACAAAAAAAAAACTCCTTCATAATGGGTGATTTTAGCTACCCTTCAATAAACTGTAATACATGTACCCAGAGATTTTAGAGCTAATAAACAAAAACTCCTTTTAACAGACAACCACTGTGCAGCCAGAGGTCAGAATGTGCTGGAACCAGATGTAATGAACATAACCTCCAGGGGTCTCAAAAAGAAAGGGATAATGGTGCTGTATGAGGTCTCTCAAACCCAGGTAAAGGCCACAATCTCAGAGACAAAAAAGAATGAAGGCAGTCTATCTAGAAAAGTTGTTTAGTCTCACTGAGAAAGTTACTCATGCCATAAACAAAAGTAATCCTATCCATTCAGCTTATCTAGATATGGCCAAAGTATTTGACACTGTTCCACAAGCTGGCATCAACAGCAATCTAAGTGTTAGGCATTGACCCTAACATGGTGAGATCAACAGCAAGATGGCTAAAAGACTATACAGTGTCAGAGTGGTAGGCATCTCCTCTGTAAGTATTAAAGTCACTAGTGGTGTCCCCCATGGTTCAGTACTGAGACCCATCTTTTTCAGCATCTACTTAAAATGCATGGAAGTGAAGCATCAACTCATTTGAGAAACAGATTTTTCTATAAAAATACAGCACACTCCTATGCAAAATGACAATGTAGCTATGAATTTAGGAATGTGTAAATAAAATCCCCTCATCTTACCATCATGTAGGTACCGTTATGAGAAAGTCATTTTGTCTAGCACAGCTAATGTGCAAAGGCATTTCAAGTAAAATGATGATATCATACTCTTGCACCCTGCCCTAATTACATCTACTACAGAATAGAATCTCCCTTTTGGAATGCACCTATGAAGCCATGTTAGGCAAATGGAAAGGCTCCAAAGATTCATAACCAAGAAGATTGCTGGTCTAAAGACCCCGGGCAATCAGGAAAGGCTTGAAGTCTTATCTCTTTACTCTTTACTCCGTGTCTTATAATTTACAGAGAGATCTATGCCTTGCATTCTGAGCTATAAGGGGCCCAATCTTCCTTAATCTCCTGCATCTCAGCAAATCATACAGCCCCACTAAACACCAGAAAAAAGACACCTAAATCTCCGCCAATAGATAGATTAACACTTGATGGCAGGACAAAGCAATAACCGATGTCTACCTCATCTCTGGAGCAGAACTTCAGTGCAAGTTAAACAATGTGATATACTATCATCCTTTAAATCTAGTTTGGCTGGCTACATGGGATCCCATAAATTTGCCTCTGGGCTCACCTGCTTTGCCCTTCTTGAGATGAGGATACAGCATAAATGAGTGTTTGTTGTCAAAGTGAATATTGTCTCTTCACTCAGTTGTCTATTAATGCCTGTGCACCTATGAAATAGTGACCTCATCAGTAATGTTTTCTTTATGTTCCTATAAACCTAGTCACATGACAATTTGAGCATGTATTCCAAAATGCCACAGTGTTCACATACAATGGCCACAATGTATGCCCACCTCAAAAGCATTTCACGTTTTAAATGCTATCTGGGTTAGAGAAACAGGTGGAGCCCTCTGTAGTAGTGGATGTACATGACCCCACCTCCTGCAATGTTGCAACTAGTAGCACTGTGTCATTGTGACATGCCTCCTGCATTTTGTCGCCATCATTATGAGACACAAGTGCTTGATGATATTAGCCCTATGCTGTCCTGTGTTTAACCTGTGAAAGCATGAAAACACGTGACACCATTGTCAGCCCATATAAATATGCTTCCATATCTCCCTTTGGCAAGAATACTTATACACATGGAAACAGTGCTATATAATGCATTAAATGATATACCTCACTGTGTTTGATGTTGCATTCGCAGATCAGATTTATCTAGACGGGCAAATATGGACCAGGCCCTTGGTTAAACACTCTTTTCACTCATGCATTGGAGCATGTGCTATAGTCTCCTATAAGACATTACTAACAGGTGCTTCCTCTATTGATAGAAGTGATTGGTGCCAGTTGTGTTCCCATAATCATGCCGCCTCCAGGTATTAGGAGCCAACCCCTTTAGGAAGTGAGCATTTACCAGAAATGCCCGAACCTCTGTCAGCTGCCTCTCTGTTAGAGGTCTAGATTCTGTGATGGGCATGTAGTCTATCATGTCTTGTGTCTTTTCTTTTGCACAGAGAATCACACTAGTAACTCTCTATCACATATGTTTTAGGACAGCATCAAATCTTCTCTTAGTCCCTATCAAATCTGCTCATAGTACTGCTTGTCTTTAGCTCCTTTCCAAGTATCTACATGCCATATATGTTGAAGGCCTGCAGTAGCAGTGCATTCTACTTTTTCAGGTGTTGTCACCCTTGAGAATCCATGACAGTAATTGCATACCTGAGGACAAACACGTCATTCACTCTGTGCTACTGGGTGGCATGCAAATTTGTATTAGAACAGCTTTCCCCTTATGAACATGGTTAACAGCTGCAATTACTGATACACTCCAGTTTGATATTGTACCCATACATCTGTATAATATCTCTACCCTCCACACACATACACAAAGTTTGCATGCAGTCCCTTCAGTATCCAACTTTTACAGCTTGACCCCTCACACATACAGACACTAATGTACCAAGCCAATGTGATGGGGTTATAGTTACACATACAGTAAGTCATGTGCATCACTTTACCTGACAGCCTTCCCACCTCCCCAGGGTTTGTTGTTGTGGACTAGGTACTTGGTAGTTTACCAGGCAGGAGCACTTTGTTAAGTATGCATTACTACTCACCCACAAAGCTTTTACTCAAATTCATATGCATTCTAAACGGACAGTCATCAGTGGAGCTGCACATGATGGCAGTGGCACTTTATTCTGTGCTAACATCAGGCAGGTAAAATAATGGTTATGTAGATCATACCAGATAGCACCAATATCTATGAATCACTGCCTGTGAGCAATGTTCTCTCCATATGTATCAACACTAGCCATGCTCATCATATCTAGCATGTAACATGGAACAGCTTTGCTGAAGCATATGGCATGAGTACTTGCATAGCACCACCTAGCGTGGCATCACCCTCATGTGGTAGGTCAGTGGGAGGCAGAGGAGCAGGACATTGAGAGAGAAATGTACTATAATTATTTCTGGACAGTACTAATGTCTTATAACATTTACAGTGTTGTCACATAAATGATTAGTACCATATGAGTTGGTTTGCAGTTGCTGAGAAGCATCACTTTCACATGTTTGCATTCTGCAGAAGGCAGAAGGCAGAAGGCAAAAGGCAGAAATACCACTCCCGTCCACTGTACAGAACATTTGTTTGTATCATATACATGTACACTTCTCTCACCTAATGGAATCCCATCAAGGGTGCAGGGGCTGGTCACAGCCAAGATATGATAGAAGCTAGATGCCCTGCCTTGGCAACACGGACTGCCTTTTTGCATGGCAGGTGAAGTCAGTTGACTAGCAGGCCTCACCCATCAGGTCTCCAGAATAGCAACCAGCCAATAATATCAACTTCCCAAGTTAGTCATATTTGGGTTTGTTGCCCTCTGAGATGACCCAGATGCCAAATATGTCAAGAGCTTACCCTATTTCCTACTTAGTTTATCTTCTCCTTTTTTGTCCGATATGCCTAATGGCAAATAATCCACCTTTTAAATGAATGTGTCCATCAATTTTTCTCCACAACTTGTTTGTATTTTTCACCCTTTTCTATGTGTATGCCTCTCCATTCTACATTTGTCTGTTCAACCCCTGCAAAGTACCCTTCCTTCTCTATCCCACCAACAGCCATATTTCTGTACCACCCATCTATTTTTTTCAGAAATTAAAAAGGGTCTTTACCCACAAAAATATCCCTCCTTCCCATACCATTCATACCTTATGATTACCCCTGTGTGTTTTCATCACTTCCCTTTCCTACTTTTCTCTGTATCCCATTTGCTCCCCATGCATTTAATGAACAGAATTTCCAGTTTGATGTGTACACCCATACTGGTCCTCTCTGCTGTGCTGTGGTGCTCTCCTTTTGGTTATCTGATACTGGCTTCAGAATGTAAAGATGTATTGTATGGAGTGGTGCAGAGTAACTTAAATCTGCTAGCTTGTCTTACCTGTCATGTTGTTCATATCACCTATGCATTCTGCTGTAGTGCTTCTCATGTCATATGATACCATAGCACTTCCAGCTCTTGTTTCTTGTGTAGTGCACTCTTTGGACATTAGCACTTTACCGGCACACATTCTGTGTCTATGAATCTCAGCCTACATATGTATTTTCTTTAAATGATTTAATTCCTGTAATACGCCAGAGTACTTGAAGGTCTTAAAGTGTTTGATATGGTGTCATGTGCCCATTGTGGATACAGATACATGACAACAGTGCTAGGTTATTATTTATAAGAAATATTTCCTGAAAACATCCAACATATTTATGCTATTAAATGTAAAACTACAACTGATGTATACCTCTGTGTTTTTTTCAACATGCTGAGGTATTTATAAGTCCATGCAATTTTCAGTATGACTGGTTTAATACTGTCTTAAAACAAGTTAATTAACGAAACTAGTTAATATGAAGAGCAAGGGTACTGTTCTGCTGAAAGATAACATGTATCAGCTTAGCAAGATCCTGCCTAGGTGTCCTGCAGAGTCCTACAGCAGCAGAAGGAGAAAAGAGACTTTGGATTGATTAAGTACATTTTTGGCTTGTTTTTTGCTAGTCATTGCTAATTCCGCCTAAATGCTTGGTTTCTAGCATTTATTGATACTTAAAAAGCTTATTTCAGCTGTTTGTTGTACTTACTGTTTGCACTTTTAAAATTGTTTCTGTGAGCATTTAAACTGTTTCAACTGTTGTAGGCTACACACTCAAGTGCAATAGCCATTTTACTGTGCTTTAAAGTGCTTATTTTGTTGTACTTGCCTTGACTTCTTAGAAAAAAAATAAAAAACAAACAAAAAAAAACATATATCTACACTTGTTTCCCACCTTTCTGAAGCTAGTAGGGTCCAGTTTTCAGAGTTTGCTGAATCCGGGACTGTATTGTAGTTTCTGTGTTGCCCATACCTTACTAGGATAGAAGGAAGTTTCTCTGTTCACCAGTGAGAGTGGGAAGCTTTGAGCAACCTATTTGTCCCTGGAGGAGTGGTTTTCAGCTCAGAATTTGTAGTTTATTGGCCATTTTGGGCTAATTTCTATCCCTTTCATCTTTCTGTTATAAAAAAACGCATTTACAAGTTTTTTGCACTTGTATCAGCTCAGCAAGATCCTGCCTATGTGTCCTACAGAGTCCTACAGCAGCAGAAGGAGAAAAGAGAGACTTTGGATTGATTAAGTACTTTTTTGGCTTGTTTCTTGCTAGTTATTGCTAATTCCGCCTAAACACTCAGTTTCTAGCATTTACTGATACCTAAAAAGCTTATTTCAGCTGTTTACTGTACTTACTGTCTGCACTTTTAAAATCATTTCTGTGAGGATTTAAACTGTTTTAACTGTTGTAAGCTACACACTCAAGTGCAATAGCTGATTTACTGTGCTTTAAAGTGCTTATTTTGTTGTATTTGCCTTAACTTCTTGAAAAACAAAAAAAACCCCTATATCTACACTTGGATCCCGCTTTTATGAAGCTAGTAGAGTCCAGTTTTCAGAGTTTGCTGAATCCAGGGCTGTATTGCAGTTTCTGTGTTGCCCATACCTTACTAGGATAGTAGGAAGTTTCTCTGTTCACCAGTGAAGGTGGGGAGCTTTGAGCAGCCTATCTGTCCCTGGAGGAGTGGTTTTTAGCTCAGAATTTGTAGTTTATTGGCCCTTTTTGGTGAATTTAACACATTTGTGTGGTTTTGCCCACTGCACAGTGCCAGTTAGCTAGAGTTAACTATCTCCAGCTCCACAAAGTCTGCTCTTCAGTTTTTCCCTTATAACTATTCAGTCTTTCAGCCTAAGCACTCAGACCCGCATCTTCTAGCTCAGCACTTGTTCTAAATCTGCTGTAGCACTAAATAACCCGCAGCACTCAACCCCTCACTTGCCAGTAGGGAATTGTCTATATGCTTCCCTACTTGACAAAAGAAAACTGTCTTTACTACTTCCCCACTTAACAAAATAAAACGGTCTTTGCTACTTACTCAGGCATGTCCAAAGGAAAGCTCCCTATGCACTCTCCAGTCTACCTGATGAACCTGGGCATCTTAAGGCAATGTTACAACTGCCTCATGTATACAGTCAACCCTCTCCTCCTACCACCAAACACTAATACCTGTGAGAGATGCACTTATATAGCCACTCTAGAGGCAAAGCTCTCTCCAACCAAGACTGGAACAGACAGTCAAGAGGAGAAGGTAAACACTCACAGCACCCCACTCACTTCACATAGTCCTACTAAACCAACACCTCCAAAACCCACAGATAGAAATACCAAGACATATATGGAGGCTCTGAATAAAAATCTAAATCTGCCTAGGCAACAGAGACCTACAAAGCAGACAAGCAACCTCCTCCCTCCAACACATCCCAAACAACACATAACCCACAAACTTGGTGTGCTACACAACCACAGCCCATAAGGCAAAACAGCATACCAAACACACTAGTCATAGGTGACTCTATAGTCAGGCACACTGACATCCCAATCACTAGGCTGGACAAAGAGATGGTTACTGTCAGCTGCTTGTCGGGTGCCAGAATCTGCCACATAACGCATGCACTCAGGTCACTACAAAGCAAGTACAAATATGACTCTGTCATTGTCCATGTTGGTGTGAATGACCTGAGACATACCTCCCTGGACTAAATGAAAAGAGACATGGAAGAGCTCTCCAATCTTGTAGCCCAGGCAGGTATGACCCTAGCCCTGAGTAGCAGCCTGCCTTCATCAAGAATGATACCACAGTACAAGGATAAAATGATCAACTTCAACAATTGGCTAAGCTTCTGGTGTCATTCAAAGGGGATCCAGTATCTGTCTGCTTGGGATGACATGCTTGACAGGCCACGATGCTTTCGCCAAAGATAGCCTGCACTTGTCACACCCTGGGATTCCGGATATTGGCCAAGGCTCTTGCTGCCCCCTTAGTGCCTTTTTTAGGCAAGGCTCAAAAGACAAACTCACCTCCATAAGAACTACAAGTGACAAAAAACTGAGGGCAATGCTGTTCAATGCTAGGAGAGAGTCTAAACCTCAAAATGCACTCACTCGAGGCAGTCTTCAAAATGGACAACACAGATATCTGTGCAGTGACTGAGACCTGGTACAAGGCTTCTGAGAGCACCCCAGCACTACCAGGCTATAATTCATATCACACATTTCGGCCACAAAACCCAGACCAAAACTCTAAGGGTGGAGGTGTGCCCATATTCATCAAGGATGTCCACACCTCCAGGCTAGTTGCACAACACAATTCCTCTGAGATCATCCAAGTGCAACTAACCCTGTGTAAAAATGCATTCCAAATTGTAGCTTGTTATAGATCCCCCACCACGATCCAGGACCCACACTCCTCGTTCCTGGAGACATTGGAAAAAATGAGAGTCCAACCAAATACCCTATTAATGAGCAATTTCAATTACCCTAACTTAAACTGGGAAAACTACTCATGTACTAATCCCCTTGCTCAATGATTACTGGAATTTATAAACTCTAATGCCCTGGATCAGCTTGTCAACACTCCCACCAGGGGCAACAATATTCTGGACCTAGTCATTACTAACATGGGTGACCGGTGCTCAATGCCCGAGATCAACTGCTCACTGGTTAGATCAGATCATAAACAAATCACCTTAGATATCCACATCCTGACCCTACCCCTGCACAAGGAAACCATTGTAAAAAAATTCTCCAAAGCAAACTTCATGCTACTCAAAACAGAGGTGGCTAACTTTGCAATGCCCCTGCAGATGGATAATACAATCACAACTGCTGAATCCTACACAAATGCACTCTACAAGCACCTGCATGAGAGCCTTCATACTATCCCCCATTTAGAAATCATAGATAAACTCACCAACCTTAACATAAACCCTTACATCATGAGATGGGTGGCTAACTGGCTCATGGACAGAACCCACACTGTGAGAGTTGCAGACTCCAGATCCGACTCCAAACCAGTGACAAGTGGAGTGCCCCAGGGTTCAGTCTTGGGACCTCTCCTGTTCGGTATATACTTCGAAGTGCAAGCGAACACTGAGGGTCTATGGTTAACCAAGTTCGCAGATGACTGCAAACTGGGTGCCATAATTGATCCCCCTGCCGATGAAGACATCCTGCAAAAGGGCCTCACTCAGACAGATACCTTGTGCCAAAACCATGGCCTCAAGCTAAATGCCAAAAAGTGCATTGTCATCCCCTTTGGTAAAAACACATGAATTACCAAATAGGGGGAAGTTCACTTAACACAGAAAGTGTGATAAGAGATCTTGGCACCCAAGTGGATAGTAACCTCTCCATTGATAATCACATTGCCACAGTGGTCAGAAAATCTTTCTACATGGTGCACCTAATCACAAAAGGGTTCACATCTAGAAAAAAGGAAGTCATTGTCCCCCTCTACTCATCACTTATCAGACCCCTCATTGTGTACAATGCCCTGTTTGGGATGTACCTCACAAGACACCTACAACAAGTGGAGAGGCCCAAAAAGTACCTCACCAAGAGGACTGCTGGCCACAAACAGTTGCCCTATGCTGACTGGCTCAATAAACTCCAACTCTACTCGATCGCATACCGCTTACTCTGAGGAGATCTCTGTCTGACATACAAAGCTATGTCAAATCCAGAATTGATGGACATGCTCCACTTAAAGAAATTCCAGTCTCCTTGAGCTACATGCTCTAGGGACCTAAACTTCACCACATCAATAAATAGGATATGCTGAAGGGATAGATTCTTAACCCAGAGACTTCCAATGCTCTGGAACAAAATTCCTATATACATCAAGCAGAGCTCATCATTAGCACTCTTCAAGAAAAACCTTGATGAGTGTATGGGTAATAGGAAATTCACCCCTGGGATCATGTATGTGGCTCTGCTCGATAGAGGGGCAGGAATTTAGTCTACATGGGTGGCAAAAGCCAAGATACTTTGGCTAGGCTTACTTATGCCCAGGGGCCAATAGCCTAGTACCTACCTATTTCTTGTTTTCCATTCAGTTAACACTTCTGATGTATGTAGTCTTTGCGAACAGTATCAGTCAATGTTTTTATAAAATACACTCTTATACTTTTTAAATTCTATCCATCATACAGACCAATTTTTATAAAAGAAAACGAACAGAATGTGCAACCCCACAAAAGGGCACAGCAAAATTGCAAAAATAATGGAAAGGCAACAACTGGAACACGAACTACAGGACCAGCAATAAAAAACCAGGAACTTTAATCACCAAAACATCCACCGACTAAGCGCTTTCACCTAAAAAGGCATCATCAGAGTCGGTTAGAACATCACAATTGACATAAATATATAGTGATTAAGACTAATTAATCAATGACATCACATTTTAAATACACCAATGAGCCTAAGCACTGCCCCTACTTACTTAAAAATACATGACCTATTTTAATGCAAAAATATTAAACCTTGTAATCTCATAACAATAATAATAGTATATTACAATGAATATACATACTTTCACCTTAAAATTACTAAAGGCACGACTCTGTTGATACATAAAACCTATTGCAATACAGTCACCCAATTTGATTAAATGCAACTAGCTTTTTGTTTTAAAACTGGTTTAATAGATATACAATCATTAATACCAGGAGACCTCGTGGCATTTAGTCTCACCTGCCATTGAACTTCTAACAGGGCCACCTTATTGGCAATATCACCCCCTTGATCTTCATATATTCTGTCAATAACAAAAAACAAGAATTTTTTAAAAATCCTGCATTGACAGCTATGCGTAAACAAGGCATTGTGTGCATCCTTATTTTTTATACTACGTACATGTTCACTTATTCGGTCACGCAATCACGTGTGGTCTTCCCTACGTAGAATGCGCCGCATGTAACACAAGAAGCTACATAAACTAAACATTTTGTGTTACAATTGCACAAACCAGGGCAGGCGATTATGCGATCAAAGCCTTTTATGAACAAGTGTGTGCCCTCACTGATAAATCTACAAAATCTACAGCTGCCACACTTGGACATTTTGATTTCCTAGCCCTGGATACTCTCTCCATGATTGTTTTCAAATTAACACCTTTACTAAACACAATCTTGGGTACCTTCCCAATAATATCCTTGGTGTCATTATCCAAACAGTGATTCCACACCTCACGTATCGATGCTGCAATAACAGTTGCCTTCTCATTGTAATTGAGAATTAAACATGCTTGATCATTTCCTATACTCTTGTCTATATTGTTCACAGCCACGCTGTTCACCACACTTACTTCACTCCTCAAAATAGGCAGAAAAACAGTGTTTCTTTTCCTGACCACTTCCTTCTTCACCTTTAGTAAAAGGTTAAGCGGATACCCCCTATCCATTAACATACCCACAAGTTTATACATTTCCTGCCTAAAAAGGGTGTCATCACTGATTATTCTAGATAACCGTACCATTTGTCCCTTTGCCACCCCTCTTTTCTGATGATGGGGGTGGCAACTTGAAAAATGTAAAAAGGAGTTGGAGTAGCTATCTTTCCTATATAGTGTGCTTGCCAATCCTTCGCCATCCTTGAAAATAGTCAAATCCAAATAATTCACTTTGTCAGCACAGCATGTGTGAGTGAATCGCAAAAAATTAGTGGAAGAGTTAATGTGTTCAATAAACTCAAGAACACTACTCTCATCACCATCCCATAGGATGAGCAAGTCATCCAAGTATCTGTTATATAACACTACTTTCTCCCAAAATCTTGATTGAAAAATACAAGTTCTCTCCCATGCCAATAGTACAAGATTGGCAAAAATAGCGCACATCGTGCACCCATGGCAACTCAGAACACTGCTGATATAGTTCTCCTTCAAACTTGATGAAATTATTTTTCAAAACAGTCTCCATCAAATCACAAGTGATGTTGATCTTACTTTTGTCAAAACTGGAACTACGCAATAAACTGTCACGAAACAATTCCATACCTTCACTGTGCGGTATAACCGAAAACAAATTAACAACATCGCTTGTTAAAAACAAACGACCTGCTACATTTGTCAATAGCCTTCAGCCTCTCCAAACAGTGCCACGAATCTTTAAAGATATGGACAACATCCCTAGTGATGGTTTTGCAAACTTCATCAACAAAGGCTGCCAGGGGCTCAGTCTTAGAACCCCTAGCAGATTCTATTGGCCTAAATTGCAACTGCTCCAACCCTTTATGCACCTTGGGTATGCCAAAGATGTTTGGGGTAACTGGATGTCTAACAGTAAGGAAATCAAATTCCGATTCTGTTATCTCGCCCTGAAGGGGCAGGAATTTAGTCTACATGGGTGGCAAAAGCCAAGACACTTTGGCTAGGCTTACTTATGCCCAGGGGCCAATAGCCTAGTACCTACCTATTTCTTGTTTTCCATTCAGTTAACACTTCTGATGTATGTAGTCTTTGCGAACAGTATCAGTCAATGTTTTTATAAAATACACTCTTATACTTTTTAAATTCTATCCATCATACAGACCAATTTTTATAAAAGAAAACAAACAGAATGTGCAACCCCACAAAAGGGCACAGCAAAATTGCAAAAATAATGGAAAGGCAACAACTGGAACACGAACTACAGGACCAGCAATAAAAAACCAGGAACTTTAATCACCAAAACATCCACCGACTAAGCGCTTTCACCTAAAAAGGCATCATCAGAGTCGGTTAGAACATCACAATTGACATAAATATATAGTGATTAAGACTAATTAATCAATGACATCACATTTTAAATACACCAATGAGCCTAAGCACTGCCCCTACTTACTTAAAAATACATGACCTATTTTAATGCAAAAATATTAAACCTTGTAATCTCATAACAATAATAATAGTATATTACAATGAATATACATACTTTCACCTTAAAATTACTAAAGGCATGACTCTGTTGATACATAAAACCTATTGCAATACAGTCACCCAATTTGATTAAATGCAACTAGCTTTTTGTTTTAAAACTGGTTTAATAGATATACAATCATTAATACCAGGAGACCTCGTGGCATTTAGTCTCACCTGCCATTGAACTTCTAACAGGGCCACCTTATTGGCAATATCACCCCCTTGATCTTCATATATTCTGTCAATAACAAAAAACAAGAATTTTTTAAAAATCCTGCATTGACAGCTATGCGTAAACAAGGCATTGTGTGCATCCTTATTTTTTATACTACGTACATGTTCACTTATTCGGTCACGCAATCTACGTGTGGTCATCCCTACGTAGAATGCGTCGCATGTAACACAAGAAGCTACATAAACTAAACATTTTGTGTTACAATTGCACAAACCAGGGCAGGCGATTGTACGATCAAAGCCTTTTATGAACAAGTGTGTGCCCTCACTGATAAATCTACAAAATCTACAGCTGCCACACTTGGACATTTTTGATTTCCTAGCCCTGGATACTCTCTCCATGATTGTTTTCAAATTAACACCTTTACTAAACACAATCTTGGGTACCTTCCCAATAATATCCTTGGTGTCATTATCCAAACAGTGATTCCACACCTCACGTATCGATGCTGCAATAACAGTTGCCTTCTCATTGTAATTGAGAATTAAACATGCTTGATCATTTCCTATACTCTTGTCTATATTGTTCACAGCCACGCTGTTCACCACACTTACTTCACTCCTCAAAATAGGCAGAAAAACAGTGTTTCTTTTCCTGACCACTTCCTTCTTCACCTTTAGTAAAAGGTTAAGATGATACCCCCAATCCATTAACATACCCACAAGTTTATACATTTCCTGCCTAAAAAGGGTGTCATCACTGATTATTCTAGATAACCGTACCATTTGTCCCTTTGCCACCCCTCTTTTCTGATGATGGGGGTGGCAACTTGAAAAATGTAAAAAGGAGTTGGAGTAGCTATCTTTCCTATATAGTGTGCTTGCCAATCCTTCGCCATCCTTGAAAATAGTCAAATCCAAATAATTCACTTTGTCAGCACAGCATGTGTGAGTGAATCGCAAAAAATTAGTGGAAGAGTTAATGTGTTCAATAAACTCAAGAACACTACTCTCATCACCATCCCATAGGATGAGCAAGTCATCCAAGTATCTGTTATATAACACTACTTTCTCCCAAAATCTTGATTGAAAAATACAAGTTCTCTCCCATGCCAATAGTACAAGATTGGCAAAAATAGGCGCACATCATCGTGCACCCATGGCAACTCCAGAACACTGCTGATATAGTTCTCCTTCAAACTTGATGAAATTATTTTTCAAAACAGTCTCCATCAAATCACAAGTGATGTTGATCTTACTTTTGTCAAAACTGGAACTACATAATAAACTGTCACGAAACAATTCCATACCTTCACTGTGCGGTATAACCGAAAACAAATTAACAACATCGATTGTTAAAAAACAAAACGACCTGCTACATTTGTCAATAGCCTTCAGCCTCTCCAAACAGTGCCACGAATCTTTAAAGATATGGACAACATCCCTAGTGATGGTTTTGCAAACTTCATCAACAAAGGCTGCCAGGGGCTCAGTCTTAGAACCCCTAGCAGATTCTATTGGCCTAAATTGCAACTGCTCCAACCCTTTATGCACCTTGGGTATGCCAAAGATGTTTGGGGTAACTGGATGTCTAACAGTAAGGAAATCAAATTCCGATTCTGTTATCTCGCCCTGAAGGGGCAGGAATTTAGTCTACATGGGTGGCAAAAGCCAAGACACTTTGGCTAGGCTTACTTATGCCCAGGGGCCAATAGCCTAGTACCTACCTATTTCTTGTTTTCCATTCAGTTAACACTTCTGATGTATGTAGTCTTTGCGAACAGTATCAGTCAATGTTTTTATAAAATACACTCTTATACTTTTTAAATTC
The DNA here is from genome assembly GCF_019279795.1 of Protopterus annectens. Taxonomy (NCBI): domain Eukaryota; kingdom Metazoa; phylum Chordata; order Ceratodontiformes; family Protopteridae; genus Protopterus; species Protopterus annectens. The sequence goes on along the minus strand of NC_056737.1, from coordinate 1,758,202,137 downwards.
TATCCATCATACAGACCAATTTTATAAAAGAAAACAAACAGAATGTGCAACCCCACAAAAGGGCACAGCAAAATTGCAAAAATAATGGAAAGGCAACAACTGGAACACGAACTACAGGACCAGCAATAAAAAACCAGGAACTTTAATCACCAAAACATCCACCGACTAAGCGCTTTCACCTAAAAGGCATCATCAGAGTCGGTTAGAACATCACAATTGACATAAATATATAGTGATTAAGACTAATTAATCAATGACATCACATTTTAAATACACCAATGAGCCTAAGCACTGCCCCTACTTACTTAAAAATACATGACCTATTTTAATGCAAAAATATTAAACCTTGTAATCTCATAACAATAATAATAGTATATTACAATGAATATACATACTTTCACCTTAAAATTACTAAAGGCATGACTCTGTTGATACATAAAACCTATTGCAATACAGTCACCCAATTTGATTAAATGCAACTAGCTTTTTGTTTTAAAACTGGTTTAATAGATATACAATCATTAATACAAGGAGACCTCGTGGCATTTAGTCTCACCTGCCATTGAACTTCTAACAGGGCCACCTTATTGGCAATATCACCCCCTTGATCTTCATATATTCTGTCAATAACAAAAAACAAGAATTTTTTAAAAATCCTGCATTGACAGCTATGCGTAAACAAGGCATTGTGTGCATCCTTATTTTTTATACTACGTACATGTTCACTTATTCGGTCACGCAATCTACGTGTGGTCATCCCTACGTAGAATGCGTCGCATGTAACACAAGAAGCTACATAAACTAAACATTTTGTGTTACAATTGCACAAACCAGGGCAGGCGATTGTACGATCAAAGCCTTTTATGACCAAGTGTGTGCCCTCACTGATAAATCTACAAAATCTACAGCTGCCACACTTGGACATTTTTGATTTCCTAGCCCTGGATACTCTCTCCATGATTGTTTTCAAATTAACACCTTTACTAAACACAATCTTGGGTACCTTCCCAATAATATCCTTGGTGTCATTATCCAAACAGTGATTCCACACCTCACGTATCGATGCTGCAATAACAGTTGCCTTCTCATTGTAATTGAGAATTAAACATGCTTGATCATTCCCTATACTCTTGTCTATATTGTTCACAGCCACGCTGTTCACCACACTTACTTCACTCCTCAAAATAGGCAGAAAAACAGTGTTTCTTTTCCTGACCACTTCCTTCTTCACCTTTAGTAAAAGGTTAAGATGATACCCCCAATCCATTAACATACCCACAAGTTTATACATTTCCTGCCTAAAAAGGGTGTCATCACTGATTATTCTAGATAACCGTACCATTTGTCCCTTTGCCACCCCTCTTTTCTGATGATGGGGGTGGCAACTTGAAAATGTAAAAAGGAGTTGGAGTAGCTATCTTTCCTATATAGTGTGCTTGCCAATCCTTCGCCATCCTTGAAAATAGTCAAATCCAAATAATTCACTTTGTCAGCACAGCATGTGTGAGTGAATCGCAAAAAATTAGTGGAAGAGTTAATGTGTTCAATAAACTCAAGAACACTACTCTCATCACCATCCCATAGGATGAGCAAGTCATCCAAGTATCTGTTATATAACACTACTTTCTCCCAAAATCTTGATTGAAAAATACAAGTTCTCTCCCATGCCAATAGTACAAGATTGGCAAAAATAGGCGCACATCGTGCACCCATGGCAACTCCAGAACACTGCTGATATAGTTCTCCTTCAAACTTGATGAAATTATTTTTCAAAACAGTCTCCATCAAATCACAAGTGATGTTGATCTTACTTTTGTCAAAACTGGAACTACGCAATAAACTGTCACGAAACAATTCCATACCTTCACTGTGTGGTATAACCGAAAACAAATTAACAACATCGATTGTTAAAAAACAAAACGACCTGCTACATTTGTCAATAGCCTTCAGCCTCTCCAAACAGTGCCACGAATCTTTAATGATATGGACAACATCCCTAGTGATGGTTTTGCAAACTTCATCAACAAAGGCTGCCAGGGGCTCAGTCTTAGAACCCCTAGCAGATACTATTGGCCTAAATTGCAACTGCTCCAACCCTTTATGCACCTTGGGTATGCCAAAGATGTTTGGGGTAACTGGATGTCTAACAGTAAGGAAATCAAATTCCGATTCTGTTATCTCGCCCTGAAATAGAGCATCTAACAGGTACAAATCAATTCTCCTATAGGCCACATTCATTTCATTCACCGAAACCCTTGTGTAAGTGTCTGTATCCTCAAGCAAACACATCATGGAGGTCGAATAATCAATTTGGTTCATCAAAACCATTCCCCCACCTTTGTCCGGTCTCATACATCTAATATTGTTCGATGATCTAAACTCCTTAAGGACACCTCTCTCAGCAGGGGTCAGGTTATCAGAACTGATGTCTTTTCTACCACATATTCTCCTAACCTCAAACTCCATGACATTTTCCAGTGCTGAAATAATGCTACTACTAGGTGGTACAAATGTACTTTTCCTTTTTAAACTAGAATCACAAGTATTACAATTCAAGAGAAACATCTCCTTTTTGTCATGGAAGTACATCTCAAGGTTTAATCTCCTCATAAACAATTTGATGTTGATCAAAACCTGAGAAACATCCAACCTAAAATTGGGCACAAAACTGGTTCCTTTAGTGAACAATTGAAAATGCACATCACTGATTACCATGTCAGTATAATTGTATATAAAAAAACCTTGCTGTTTGATGACTTTACAGTCAACGCACAACCCAGTCAAACTGTCACTCATAAGCCCAATGGTAATGTCATCCTGCACATATTTTTGTCCATTACAAGTGTTGCCACTGATACAAAAGAAGAAACCATGCCATTTGAATTAATTAAACCAACAGAGTCATTCACCTCACAATCCTCACCTTCAGTCAACACATTGTTATTGCTGTTATGAATGACACCATCTTGCACTGACATGCATTCATTACATACTACACCCCCCCCATTGTTAACACACATTAACATATCAGAGTGCTTAGGCTCAATACACAAGGTATTAACATCAATGTCCAGCTTGTTAAAAGTCAATGAAATCTCCTCAATTGGTAGCCCCTTGGGCTGCCCTCCATAATTCTGTCCTCCCTTGTCGGTCTCCGTTCTTTGTTCCTCAGTCTCTCGGACCTGCGCGGTCCCATTGCCTGCTCCAAAAAAACTTCTTCATCAAACCCAGCATCATATACTCCAGTTTTAACTGTCTCAGATGTATTAATGTGGCCAGAAACAGATCTTACTTGCCCCCCCTCCGCATGAAAAAAGAAGAATTAACTCGTTTGAATTGCAACTTGTTACCTGGGGGGTAAGCAACATGATTTTGGTAATCCATTCTGTCCCTGGCTAAATTTTTCTGCTTTAATGTCTTGCTTTTAGCCACAAAGGCTTCAAGGTTCCTAAGAACCCTGTTGAACTTTTCTTCATATTGAAAAAAGATTAAATCTGTGGTAATGCTATCGTGCAATCTGTGAATGTCTCCTCGTAAAGCTGTTAATCTAGCAACATTGTTCCTAATGATTATATCAAGCATATCTAACCCTGCTTTATCAAAAAGGGTTATCAAATCAGAGAAGGCTTCACTGCCTTCCTCAATGCCCATCGGCAATTTCCACAACCGGAGCCCCTTAGGTACTTGTTTAAGTGCCCTAGACTGCTCCAAAAATAAATTGTCTAACTGAAGAGCCCTGTATTTAACACAGAGCTTGTCGTACCTTGTAATCTGTTCTTCCAAGCTGTATAAGTTTGCCGACTGCATATCCGAGTGAACTAAGCCATTAACATCCACAGAAAATGTCGGAGCCTCGAACCATGACTGTAAATCATGACCTCGCCTTTCCCTAGACGCTTCCCACGAGCACAAACGTCTGGCAGGTCGGCTCCGATTGGTTGAAACTGCACCTCCACCACCAGAATCAGTCCGATTGGTCCCAGAAGCAAGTACACGAGAATCCGAAACATCACGAACAGCCGAAACATCGGACAAACTCAAACCCATTGTTTCCTTTGTTTTGGAAACAATATTAGCAAACGTGTCTGAGTTATTGCAATTTTGCCCTGGTGGAATAGAGTCGGCTGTACTAACTGGAGAGTGTAGAGTGAAAAGTTCAACTTGCATGTCAGTAGGACTGACACCAACCTTGTCTCCATCTTTGCCACCGTCCCTCTCATATGTCTTTAAAAGTTTGTGCACAGCAAGAGCTAATTCCTTTAATGCATTTTCCATGGTTCTCGCTGATTCCCACACTCCGAAAACCAATGTTGCCACACACAAGAAAACGAACAGAATGTGAAACCCCACAAAAGGGCACAGCAAAATTGCAAAAATAATGGAAAGGCAACAACTGGAACACGAACTACAGGACCAGCAATAAAAAACCAGGAACTTTAATCACCAAAACATCCACCGACTAAGCGCTTTCACCTAAAAAGGCATCATCAGAGTCGGTTAGAACATCACAATTGACATAAATATATAGTGATTAAGACTAATTAATCAATGACATCACATTTTAAATACACCAATGAGCCTAAGCACTGCCCCTACTTACTTAAAAATACATGACCTATTTTAATGCAAAAATATTAAACCTTGTAATCTCATAACAATAATAATAGTATATTACAATGAATATACATACTTTTACCTTAAAATTACTAAAGGCATGACTCTGTTGATACATAAAACCTATTGCAATACAGTCACCCAATTTGATTAAATGCAACTAGCTTTTTGTTTTAAAACTGGTTTAATAGATATACAATCATTAATACCAGGAGACCTCGTGGCATTTAGTCTCACCTGCCATTGAACTTCTAACAGGGCCACCTTATTGGCAATATCACCCCCTTGATCTTCATATATTCTGTCAATAACAAAAAACAAGAATTTTTTAAAAATCCTGCATTGACAGCTATGCGTAAACAAGGCATTGTGTGCATCCTTATTTTTTATACTACGTACATGTTCACTTATTCGGTCACACAATCTACGTGTGGTCATCCCTACGTAGAATGGGTGGCATGTAACACAAGAAGCTACATAAACTAAACATTTTGTGTTACAATTGCACAAACCAGGGCAGGCGATTGTACGATCAAAGCCTTTTATGACCAAGTGTGTGCCCTCACTGATAAATCTACAAAATCTACAGCTGCCACACTTGGACATTTTTGATTTCCTAGCCCTGGATACTCTCTCCATGATTGTTTTCAAATTAACACCTTTACTAAACACAATCTTGGGTACCTTCCCAATAATATCCTTGGTGTCATTATCCAAACAGTGATTCCACACCTCACGTATCGATGCTGCAATAACAGTGGCCTTCTCATTGTAATTGAGAATTAAACATGCTTGATCATTCCCTGTACTCTTGTCTATATTGTTCACAGCCACGCTGTTCACCACACTTACTTCACTCCTCAAAATAGGCAGAAAAACAGTGTTTCTTTTCCTGACCACTTCCTTCTTCACCTTTAGTAAAAGGTTAAGCGGATACCCCCTATCCATTAACATACCCACAAGTTTATAAATTTCCTGCCTAAAAAGGGTGTCATCACTGATTATTCTAGATAACCGTACCATTTGTCCCTTTGCCACCCCTCTTTTCTGATGATGGGGGTGGCAACTTGAAAAATGTAAAAAGGAGTTGGAGTAGCTATCTTTCCTATATAGTGTGCTTGCCAATCCTTCGCCATCCTTGAAAATAGTCAAATCCAAATAATTCACTTTGTCAGCACAGCATGTGTGAGTGAATCGCAAAAAATTAGTGGAAGAGTTAATGTGTTCAATAAACTCAAGAACACTACTCTCATCACCATCCCATAGGATGAGCAAGTCATCCAAGTATCTGTTATATAACACTACTTTCTCCCAAAATCTTGATTGAAAAATACAAGTTCTCTCCCATGCCAATAGTACAAGATTGGCAAAAATAGGCACATCGTGCACCCATGGCAACTCCAGAACACTGCTGATATAGTTCTCCTTCAAACTTGATGAAATTATTTTTCAAAACAGTCTCCATCAAATCACAAGTGATGTTGATCTTACTTTTGTCAAAACTGGAACTACGCAATAAACTGTCACGAAACAATTCCATACCTTCACTGTGCGGTATAACCGAAAACAAATTAACAACATCGATTGTTAAAAAACAAAACGACCTGCTACATTTGTCAATAGCCTTCAGCCTCTCCAAACAGTGCCACGAATCTTTAATGATATGGACAACATCCCTAGTGATGGTTTTGCAAACTTCATCAACAAAGGCTGCCAGGGGCTCAGTCTTAGAACCCCTAGCAGATACTATTGGCCTAAATTGCAACTGCTCCAACCCTTTATGCACCTTGGGTATGCCAAAGATGTTTGGGGTAACTGGATGTCTAACAGTAAGGAAATCAAATTCCGATTCTGTTATCTCGCCCTGAAATAGAGCATCTAACAGGTACAAATCAATTCTCCTATAGGCCACATTCATTTCATTCACCGAAACCCTTGTGTAAGTGTCTGTATCCTCAAGCAAACACATCATGGAGGTCGAATAATCAATTTGGTTCATCAAAACCATTCCCCCACCTTTGTCCGGTCTCATACATCTAATATTGTTCGATGATCTAAACTCCTTAAGGACACCTCTCTCAGCAGGGGTCAGGTTATCAGAACTGATGTCTTTTCTACCACATATTCTCCTAACCTCAAACTCCATGACATTTTCCAGTGCTGAAATAATGCTACTACTAGGTGGTACAAATGTACTTTTCCTTTTTAAACTAGAATCACAAGTATTACAATTCAAGAGAAACATCTCCTTTTTGTCATGGAAGTACATCTCAAGGTTTAATCTCCTCATAAACAATTTGATGTTGATCAAAACCTGAGAAACATCCAACCTAAAATTGGGCACAAAACTGGTTCCTTTAGTGAACAATTGAAAATGCACATCACTGATTACCATGTCAGTATAATTGTATATAAGAAAACCTTGCTGTTTGATGACTTTACAGTCAACGCACAACCCAGTCAAACTGTCATTCATAAGCCCAATGGTAATGTCATCCTGCACATATTTTTGTCCATTACAAGTGTTGCCACTGATACAAAAAGAAGAAACCATGCCATTTGAATTAATTAAACCAACAGAGTCATTCACCTCACAATCCTCACCTTCAGTCAACACATTGTTATTGCTGTTATGAATGACACCATCTTGCACTGACATGCATTCATTACATACTACACCCCCCCCCATTGTTAACACACATTAACATATCAGAGTGCTTAGGCTCAATACACAAGGTATTAACATCAATGTCCAGCTTGTTAAAAGTCAATGAAATCTCCTCAATTGGTAGCCCCTTGGGCTGCCCTCCATAATTCTGTCCTCCCTTGTCGGTCTCTGTTCTTTGTTCCTCAGTCTCTCGGACCTGCGGTCCCATTGCCTGCTCCAAAAAAACTTCTTCATCAAACCCAGCATCATATACTCCAGTTTTAACTGTCTCAGATGTATTAATGTGGCCAGAAACAGATCTTACTTGCCCCCCCTCCCCATGAAAAAAAGAAGAATTAACTCGTTTGAATTGCAACTTGTTACCTGGGGGGTAAGCAACATGATTTTGGTAATCCATTCTGTCCCTGGCTAAATTTTTCTGCTTTAATGTCTTGCTTTTAGCCACAAAGGCTTCAAGGTTCCTAAGAACCCTGTTGAACTTTTCTTCATATTGAAAAAAGATTAAATCTGTGGTAATGCTATCGTGCAATCTGTGAATGTCTCCTCGTAAAGCTGTTAATCTAGCAACATTGTTCCTAATGATTATATCAAGCATATCTAACCCTGCTTTATCAAAAAGGGTTATCAAATCAGAGAAGGCTTCACTGCCTTCCTCAATGCCCATCGGCAATTTCCACAACCGGAGCCCCTTAGGTACTTGTTTAAGTGCCCTAGACTGCTCCAAAAATAAATTGTCTAACTGAAGAGCCCTGTATTTAACACAGAGCTTGTCGTACCTTGTAATCTGTTCTTCCAAGCTGTATAAGTTTGCCGACTGCATATCCGAGTGAACTAAGCCATTAACATCCACAGAAAATGTCGGAGCCTCGAACCATGACTGTAAATCATGACCTCGCCTTTCCCTAGACGCTTCCCCCGAGCACAAACGTCTGGCAGGTCGGCTCCGATTGGTTGAAACTGCACCTCCACCACCAGAATCAGTCCGATTGGTCCCAGAAGCAAGTACACGAGAATCCGAAACATCACGAACAGCCGAAACATCGGACAAACTCAAACCCATTGTTTCCTTTGTTTTGGAAACAATATTAGCAAACGTGTCTGAGTTATTGCAATTTTGCCCTGGTGGAATAGAGTCGGCTGTACTAACTGGAGAGTGTAGAGTGAAAAGTTCAACTTGCATGTCAGTAGGACTGACACCAACCTTGTCTCCATCTTTGCCACCGTCCCTCTCATATGTCTTTAAAAGTTTGTGCACAGCAAGAGCTAATTCCTTTAATGCATTTTCCATGGTTCTCGCTGATTCCCACACTCCGAAAACCAATGTTGCCACACACAAGAAAAGGAACAGAATGTGAAACCCCACAAAAGGGCACAGCAAAATTGCAAAAATAATGGAAAGGCAACAACTGGAACACGAACTACAGGACCAGCAATAAAAAACCAGGAACTTTAATCACCAAAACATCCACCGACTAAGCGCTTTCACCTAAAAAGGCATCATCAGAGTCGGTTAGAACATCACAATTGACATAAATATATAGTGATTAAGACTAATTAATCAATGACATCACATTTTAAATACACCAATGAGCCTAAGCACTGCCACTACTTACTTAAAAATACATGACCTATTTTAATGCAAAAATATTAAACCTTGTAATCTCATAACAATAATAATAGTATATTACAATGAATATACATACTTTTACCTTAAAATTACTAAAGGCATGACTCTGTTGATACATAAAACCTATTGCAATACAGTCACCCAATTTGATTAAATGCAACTAGCTTTTTGTTTTAAAACTGGTTTAATAGATATACAATCATTAATACCAGGAGACCTCGTGGCATTTAGTCTCACCTGCCATTGAACTTCTAACAGGGCCACCTTATTGGCAATATCACCCCCTTGATCTTCATATATTCTGTCAATAACAAAAAACAAGAATTTTTTAAAAATCCTGCATTGACAGCTATGCGTAAACAAGGCATTGTGTGCATCCTTATTTTTTATACTACGTACATGTTCACTTATTCGGTCACACAATCTACGTGTGGTCATCCCTACGTAGAATGCGTCGCATGTAACACAAGAAGCTACATAAACTAAACATTTTGTGTTACAATTGCACAAACCAGGGCAGGCGATTGTACGATCAAAGCCTTTTATGACCAAGTGTGTGCCCTCACTGATAAATCTACAAAATCTACAGCTGCCACACTTGGACATTTTTGATTTCCTAGCCCTGGATACTCTCTCCATGATTGTTTTCAAATTAACACCTTTACTAAACACAATCTTGGGTACCTTCCCAATAATATCCTTGGTGTCATTATCCAAACAGTGATTCCACACCTCACGTATCGATGCTGCAATAACAGTGGCCTTCTCATTGTAATTGAGAATTAAACATGCTTGATCATTCCCTGTACTCTTGTCTATATTGTTCACAGCCACGCTGTTCACCACACTTACTTCACTCCTCAAAATAGGCAGAAAAACAGTGTTTCTTTTCCTGACCACTTCCTTCTTCACCTTTAGTAAAGGTTAGCGGATACCCCTATCCATTAACATACCCACAAGTTTATAAATTTCCTGCCTAAAAGGGTGTCATCACTGATTATTCTAGATAACCGTACCATTTGTCCCTTTGCCACCCTCTTTTCTGATGATGGGGTGGCAACTTGAAAATGTAAAAGGAGTTGGAGTAGCTATCTTTCCTATATAGTGTGCTTGCCAATCCTTCGCCATCCTTGAAAATAGTCAAATCCAAATAATTCACTTTGTCAGCACAGCATGTGTGAGTGAATCGCAAAAAATTAGTGGAAGAGTTAATGTGTTCAATAAACTCAAGAACACTACTCTCATCACCATCCCATAGGATGAACAAGTCATCCAAGTATCTGTTATATAACACTACTTTCTCCCAAAATCTTGATTGAAAAATACAAGTTCTCTCCCATGCCAATAGTACAAGATTGGCAAAAATAGGCGCACATCGTGCACCCATGGCAACTCCAGAACACTGCTGATATAGTTCTCCTTCAAACTTGATGAAATTATTTTTCAAAACAGTCTCCATCAAATCACAAGTGATGTTGATCTTACTTTTGTCAAAACTGGAACTACGCAATAAACTGTCACGAAACAATTCCATACCTTCACTGTGCGGTATAACCGAAAACAAATTAACAACATCGATTGTTAAAAAACAAAACGACCTGCTACATTTGTCAATAGCCTTCAGCCTCTCCAAACAGTGCCACGAATCTTTAATGATATGGACAACATCCCTAGTGATGGTTTTGCAAACTTCATCAACAAAGGCTGCCAGGGGCTCTGTCTTAGAACCCCTAGCAGATACTATTTGCCTAAATTGCAACTGCTCCAACCCTTTATGCACCTTGGGTATGCCAAAGATGTTTGGGGTAACTGGATGTCTAACAGTAAGGAAATCAAATTCCGATTCTGTTATCTCGCCCTGAAATAGAGCATCTAACAGGTACAAATCAATTCTCCTATAGGCCACATTCATTTCATTCACCGAAACCCTTGTGTAAGTGTCTGTATCCTCAAGCAAACACATCATGGAGGTCGAATAATCAATTTGGTTCATCAAAACCATTCCCCCACCTTTGTCCGGTCTCATACATCTAATATTGTTCGATGATCTAAACTCCTTAAGGACACCTCTCTCAGCAGGGGTCAGGTTATCAGAACTGATGTCTTTTCTACCACATATTCTCCTAACCTCAAACTCCATGACATTTTCCAGTGCTGAAATAATGCTACTACTAGGTGGTACAAATGTACTTTTCATTTTAAACTAGAATCACAAGTATTACAATTCAAGAGAAACATCTCCTTTTTGTCATGGAAGTACATCTCAAGGTTTAATCTCCTCATAAACAATTTGATGTTGATCAAAACCTGAGAAACATCCAACCTAAAATTGGGCACAAAACTGGTTCCTTTAGTGAACAATTGAAAATGCACATCACTGATTACCATGTCAGTATAATTGTATATAAAAAAACCTTGCTGTTTGATGACTTTACAGTCAACGCACAACCCAGTCAAACTGTCACTCATAAGCCCAATGGTAATGTCATCCTGCACATATTTTTGTCCATTACAAGTGTTGCCACTGATACAAAAAGAAGAAACCATGCCATTTGAATTAATTAAACCAACAGAGTCATTCACCTCACAATCCTCACCTTCAGTCAACACATTGTTATTGCTGTTATGAATGACACCGTCTTGCACTGACATGCATTCATTACATACTACACCCCCCCCCCATTGTTAACACACATTAACATATCAGAGTGCTTAGGCTCAATACACAAGGTATTAACATCAATGTCCAGCTTGTTAAAAGTCAATGAAATCTCCTCAATTGGTAGCCCCTTGGGCTGCCCTCCATAATTCTGTCCTCCCTTGTCGGTCTCTGTTCTTTGTTCCTCAGTCTCTCGGACCTGCGCGGTCCCATTGCCTGCTCCAAAAAAACTTCTTCATCAAACCCAGCATCACATACTCCAGTTTTATCTGTCTCAGATGTATTAATGTGGCCAGAAACAGATCTTACTTGCCCCCCCTCCCCATGAAAAAAAGAAGAATTAACTCGTTTGAATTGCAACTTGTTACCTGGGGGGTAAGCAACATGATTTTGGTAATCCATTCTGTCCCTGGCTAAATTTTTCTGCTTTAATGTCTTGCTTTTAGCCACAAAGGCTTCAAGGTTCCTAAGAACCCTGTTGAACTTTTCTTCATATTGAAAAAAGATTAAATCTGTGGTAATGCTATCGTGCAATCTGTGAATGTCTCCTCGTAAAGCTGTTAATCTAGCAACATTGTTCCTAATGATTATATCAAGCATATCTAACCCTGCTTTATCAAAAAGGGTTATCAAATCAGAGAAGGCTTCACTGCCTTCCTCAATGCCCATCGGCAATTTCCACAACCGGAGCCCCTTAGGTACTTGTTTAAGTGCCCTAGACTGCTACAAAATAAATTGTCTAACTGAAGAGCCCTGTATTTAACACAGAGCTTGTCGTACCTTGTAATCTGTTCTTCCAAGCTGTGTAAGTTTGCCGACTGCATATCCGAGTGAACTAAGCCATTAACATCCACAGAAAATGTCGGAGCCTCGAACCATGACTGTAAATCATGACCTCGCCTTTCCCTAGACGCTTCCCGAGCACAAGCGTCTGGCAGGTCGGCTCCGATTGGTTGAAACTGCACCTCCACCACCAGAATCAGTCCGATTGGTCCCAGAAGCAAGTACACGAGAATCCGAAACATCACGAACAGCCGAAACATCGGACAAACTCAAACCCATTGTTTCCTTTGTTTTGGAAACAATATTAGCAAACGTGTCTGAGTTATTGCAATTTTGCCCTGGTGGAATAGAGTCGGCTGTACTAACTGGAGAGTGTAGAGTGAAAAGTTCAACTTGCATGTCAGTAGGACTGACACCAACCTTGTCTCCATCTTTGCCACCGTCCCTCTCATATGTCTTTAAAAGTTTGTGCACAGCAAGAGCTAATTCCTTTAATGCATTTTCCATGGTTCTCGCTGATTCCCACTCCGAAAACCAATGTTGCCACACACAAGAAAACGAACAGAATGTGAAACCCCACAAAAGGGCACAGCAAAATTGCAAAAATAATGGAAAGGCAACAACTGGAACACGAACTACAGGACCAGCAATAAAAAACCAGGAACTTTAATCACCAAAACATCCACCGACTAAGCGCTTTCACCTAAAAAGGCATCATCAGAGTCGGTTAGAACATCACAATTGACATAAATATATAGTGATTAAGACTAATTAATCAATGACATCACATTTTAAATACACCAATGAGCCTAAGCACTGCCCCTACTTACTTAAAAATACATGACCTATTTTAATGCAAAAATATTAAACCTTGTAATCTCATAACAATAATAATAGTATATTACAATGAATATACATACTTTTACCTTAAAATTACTAAAGGCATGACTCTGTTGATACATAAAACCTATTGCAATACAGTCACCCAATTTGATTAAATGCAACTAGCTTTTTGTTTTAAAACTGGTTTAATAGATATACAATCATTAATACCAGGAGACCTCGTGGCATTTAGTCTCACCTGCCATTGAACTTCTAACAGGGCCACCTTATTGGCAATATCACCCCTTGATCTTCATATATTCTGTCAATAACAAAAACAAGAATTTTTAAAAATCCTGCATTGACAGCTATGCGTAAACAAGGCATTGTGTGCATCCTTATTTTTATACTACGTACATGTTCACTTATTCGGTCACACAATCTACGTGTGGTCATCCCTACGAGAATGCGCCGCATGTAACACAAGAAGCTACATAAACTAAACATTTTGTGTTACAATTGCACAAACCAGGGCAGGCGATTGTACGATCAAAGCCTTTTATGACCAAGTGTGTGCCCTCACTGATAAATCTACAAAATCTACAGCTGCCACACTTGGACATTTTTGATTTCCTAGCCCTGGATACTCTCTCCATGATTGTTTTCAAATTAACACCTTTACTAAACACAATCTTGGGTACCTTCCCAATAATATCCTTGGTGTCATTATCCAAACAGTGATTCCACACCTCACGTATCGATGCTGCAATAACAGTGGCCTTCTCATTGTAATTGAGAATTAAACATGCTTGATCATTCCCTGTACTCTTGTCTATATTGTTCACAGCCACGCTGTTCACCACACTTACTTCACTCCTCAAAATAGGCAGAAAAACAGTGTTTCTTTTCCTGACCACTTCCTTCTTCACCTTTAGTAAAAGGTTAAGCGGATACCCCCTATCCATTAACATACCCACAAGTTTATAAATTTCCTGCCTAAAAAGGGTGTCATCACTGATTATTCTAGATAACCGTACCATTTGTCCCTTTGCCACCCCTCTTTTCTGATGATGGGGTGGCAACTTGAAAAATGTAAAAAGGAGTTGGAGTAGCTATCTTTCCTATATAGTGTGCTTGCCAATCCTTCGCCATCCTTGAAAATAGTCAAATCCAAATAATTCACTTTGTCAGCACAGCATGTGTGAGTGAATCGCAAAAAATTAGTGGAAGAGTTAATGTGTTCAATAAACTCAAGAACACTACTCTCATCACCATCCCATAGGATGAACAAGTCATCCAAGTATCTGTTATATAACACTACTTTCTCCCAAAATCTTGATTGAAAATACAAGTTCTCTCCCATGCCAATAGTACAAGATTGGCAAAAATAGGCACATCGTGCACCCATGGCAACTCCAGAACACTGCTGATATAGTTCTCCTTCAAACTTGATGAAATTATTTTTCAAAACAGTCTCCATCAAATCACAAGTGATGTTGATCTTACTTTTGTCAAAACTGGAACTACGCAATAAACTGTCACGAAACAATTCCATACCTTCACTGTGCGGTATAACCGAAAACAAATTAACAACATCGATTGTTAAAAAACAAAATGACCTGCTACATTTGTCAATAGCCTTCAGCCTCTCCAAACAGTGCCACGAATCTTTAATGATATGGACAACATCCCTAGTGATGGTTTTGCAAACTTCATCAACAAAGGCTGCCAGGGGCTCTGTCTTAGAACCCCTAGCAGATACTATTGGCCTAAATTGCAACTGCTCCAACCCTTTATGCACCTTGGGTATGCCAAAGATGTTTGGGGTAACTGGATGTCTAACAGTAAGGAAATCAAATTCCGATTCTGTTATCTCGCCCTGAAATAGAGCATCTAACAGGTACAAATCAATTCTCCTATAGGCCACATTCATTTCATTCACCGAAACCCTTGTGTAAGTGTCTGTATCCTCAAGCAAACACATCATGGAGGTCGAATAATCAATTTGGTTCATCAAAACCATTCCCCCACCTTTGTCCGGTCTCATACATCTAATATTGTTCGATGATCTAAACTCCTTAAGGACACCTCTCTCAGCAGGGGTCAGGTTATCAGAACTGATGTCTTTTCTACCACATATTCTCCTAACCTCAAACTCCATGACATTTTCCAGTGCTGAAATAATGCTACTACTAGGTGGTACAAATGTACTTTTCATTTTTAAACTAGAATCACAAGTATTACAATTCAAGAGAAACATCTCCTTTTTGTCATGGAAGTACATCTCAAGGTTTAATCTCCTCATAAACAATTTGATGTTGATCAAAACCTGAGAAACATCCAACCTAAAATTGGGCACAAAACTGGTTCCTTTAGTGAACAATTGAAAATGCACATCACTGATTACCATGTCAGTATAATTGTATATAAAAAAACCTTGCTGTTTGATGACTTTACAGTCAACGCACAACCCAGTCAAACTGTCACTCATAAGCCCAATGGTAATGTCATCCTGCACATATTTTTGTCCATTACAAGTGTTGCCACTGATACAAAAAGAAGAAACCATGCCATTTGAATTAATTAAACCAACAGAGTCATTCACCTCACAATCCTCACCTTCAATCAACACATTGTTATTGCTGTTATGAATGACACCGTCTTGCACTGACATGCATTCATTACATACTACACCCCCCCCATTGTTAACACACATTAACATATCAGAGTGCTTAGGCTCAATACACAAGGTATTAACATCAATGTCCAGCTTGTTAAAAGTCAATGAAATCTCCTCAATTGGTAGCCCCTTGGGCTGCCCTCCATAATTCTGTCCTCCCTTGTCGGTCTCCGTTCTTTGTTCCTCAGTCTCTCGGACCTGCGCGGTCCCATTGCCTGCTCCAAAAAAACTTCTTCATCAAACCCAGCATCATATACTCCAGTTTTAACTGTCTCAGATGTATTAATGTGGCCAGAAACAGATCTTACTTGCCCCCCCTCCCCATGAAAAAAAGAAGAATTAACTTGTTTGAATTGCAACTTGTTACCTGGGGGGTAAGCAACATGATTTTGGTAATCCATTCTGTCCCTGGCTAATTTTTTCTGCTTTAATGTCTTGCTTTTAGCCACAAAGGCTTCAAGGTTCCTAAGAACCCTGTTGAACTTTTCTTCATATTGAAAAAAGATTAAATCTGTGGTAATGCTATCGTGCAATCTGTGAATGTCTCCTCGTAAAGCTGTTAATCTAGCAACATTGTTCCTAATGATTATATCAAGCATATCTAACCCTGCTTTATCAAAAAGGGTTATCAAATCAGAGAAGGCTTCACTGCCTTCCTCAATGCCCATCGGCAATTTCCACAACCGGAGCCCCTTAGGTACTTGTTTAAGTGCCCTAGACTGCTCCAAAAATAAATTGTCTAACTGAAGAGCCCTGTATTTAACACAGAGCTTGTCGTACCTTGTAATCTGTTCTTCCAAGCTGTATAAGTTCGCCGACTGCATATCCGAGTGAACTAAGCCATTACATCCACAGAAAATGTCGGAGCCTCGAACCATGACTGTAAATCATGACCTCGCCTTTCCCTAGACGCTTCCCCCGAGCACAAACGTCTGGCAGGTCGGCTCCGATTGGTTGAAACTGCACCTCCACCACCAGAATCAGTCCGATTGGTCCCAGAAGCAAGTACACGAGAATCCGAAACATCACGAACAGCCGAAACACCGGACAAACTCAAACCCATTGTTTCCTTTGTTTTGGAAACAATATTAGCAAACGTGTCTGAGTTATTGCAATTTTGCCCTGGTGGAATAGAGTCGGCTGTACTAACTGGAGAGTGTAGAGTGAAAAGTTCAACTTGCGTGTCAGTAGGACTGACACCAACCTTGTCTCCATCTTTGCCACTGTCCCTCTCATGTGTCTTTAAAAGTTTGTGCACAGCAAGAGCTAATTCCTTTAATGCATTTTCCATGGTTCTCGCTGATTCCCACACTCCGAAAACCAATGTTGCCACACACAAGAAAACGAACAGAATGTGCAACCCCACAAAAGGGCACAGCAAAATTGCAAAAATAATGGAAAGGCAACAACTGGAACATGAACTACAGGACCAGCAATAAAAAACCAGGAACTTTAATCACCAAAACATCCACCGACTAAGCGCTTTCACCTAAAAAGGCATCATCAGAGTCGGTTAGAACATCACAATTGACATAAATATATAGTGATTAAGACTAATTAATCAATGACATCACATTTTAAATACACCAATGAGCCTAAGCACTGCCCCTACTTACTTAAAAATACATGACCTATTTTAATGCAAAAATATTAAACCTTGTAATCTCATAACAATAATAATAGTATATTACAATGAATATACATACTTTTACCTTAAAATTACTAAAGGCATGACTCTGTTGATACATAAAACCTATTGCAATACAGTCGCCCAATTTGATTAAATGCAACTAGCTTTTTGTTTTAAAACTGGTTTAATAGATATACAATCATTAATACCAGGAGACCTCGTGGCATTTAGTCTCACCTGCCATTGAACTTCTAACAGGGCCACCTTATTGGCAATATCACCCCCTTGATCTTCATATATTCTGTCAATAACAAAAAACAAGAATTTTTTAAAAATCCTGCATTGACAGCTATGCGTAAACAAGGCATTGAGTGCATCCTTATTTTTTATACTACGTACATGTTCACTTATTCGGTCACGCAATCTACGTGTGGTCATCCCTACGTAGAATGCGTCGCATGTAACACAAGAAGCTACATAAACTAAACATTTTGTGTTACAATTGCACAAACCAGGGCAGGCGATTGTACGATCAAAGCCTTTTATGACCAAGTGTGTGCCCTCACTGATAAATCTACAAAATCTACAGCTGCCACACTTTGACATTTTTGATTTCCTAGCCCTGGATACTCTCTCCATGATTGTTTTCAAATTAACACCTTTACTAAACACAATCTTGGGTACCTTCCCAATAATATCCTTGGTGTCATTATCCAAACAGTGATTCCACACCTCACGTATCGATGCTGCAATAACAGTGGCCTTCTCATTGTAATTGAGAATTAAACATGCTTGATCATTCCCTATACTCTTGTCTATATTGTTCACAGCCACGCTGTTCACCACACTTACTTCACTCCTCAAAATAGGCAGAAAAACAGTGTTTCTTTTCCTGACCACTTCCTTCTTCACCTTTAGTAAAAGGTTAAGCGGATACCCCCTATCCATTAACATACCCACAAGTTTATAAATTTCCTGCCTAAAAAGGGTGTCATCACTGATTATTCTAGATAACCGTACCATTTGTCCCTTTGCCACCCCTCTTTTCTGATGATGGGGGTGGCAACTTGAAAAATGTAAAAAGGAGTTGGAGTAGCTATCTTTCCTATATAGTGTGCTTGCCAATCCTTCGCCATCCTTGAAAATAGTCAAATCCAAATAATTCACTTTGTCAGCACAGCATGTGTGAGTGAATCGCAAAAAATTAGTGGAAGAGTTAATGTGTTCAATAAACTCAAGAACACTACTCTCATCACCATCCCATAGGATGAGCAAGTCATCCAAGTATCTGTTATATAACACTACTTTCTCCCAAAATCTTGATTGAAAAATACAAGTTCTCTCCCATGCCAATAGTACAAGATTGGCAAAAATAGGCGCACATCGTGCACCCATGGCAACTCCAGAACACTGCTGATATAGTTCTCTTTCAAACTTGATGAAATTATTTTTCAAAACAGTCTCCATCAAATCACAAGTGATGTTGATCTTACTTTTGTCAAAACTGGAACTACGCAATAAACTGTCACGAAACAATTCCATACCTTCACTGTGCGGTATAACCGAAAACAAATTAACAACATCGATTGTTAAAAAACAAAACGACCTGCTACATTTGTCAATAGCCTTCAGCCTCTCCAAACAGTGCCACGAATCTTTAATGATATGGACAACATCCCTAGTGATGGTTTTGCAAACTTCGTCAACAAAGGCTGCCAGGGGCTCAGTCTTAGAACCGCTAGCAGATACTATTGGCCTAAATTGCAACTGCTCCAACCCTTTATGCACCTTGGGTATGCCAAAGATGTTTGGAGTAACTGGATGTCTAACAGTAAGGAAATCAAATTCCGATTCTGTTATCTCGCCCTGAAATAGAGCATATAACAGGTACAAATCAATTCTCCTATAGGCCACATTCATTTCATTCACCGAAACCCTTGTGTAAGTGTCTGTATCCTCAAGCAAACACATCATGGAGGTCGAATAATCAATTTGGTTCATCAAAACCATTCCCCCACCTTTGTCCGGTCTCATACATCTAATATTGTTCAATGATCTAAACTCCTTAGGGACACCTCTCTCAGCAGGGGTCAGGTTATCAGAACTGATGTCTTTTCTACCACATATTCTCCTAACCTCAAACTCCATGACATTTTCCAGTGCTGAAATAATGCTACTACTAGGTGGTACAAATGTACTTTTCCTTTTTAAACTAGAATCACAAGTATTACAATTCAAGAGAAACATCTCCTTTTTGTCATGGAAGTACATCTCAAGGTTTAATCTCCTCATAAACAATTTGATGTTGATCAAAACCTGAGAAACATCCAACCTAAAATTGGGCACAAAACTGGTTCCTTTAGTGAACAATTGAAAATGCACATCACTGATTACCATGTCAGTATAATTGTATATAAAAACCTTGCTGTTTGATGACTTTACAGTCAACGCACAACCCAGTCAAACTGTCACTCATAAGCCCAATGGTAATGTCATCCTGCACATATTTTTGTCCATTACAAGTGTTGCCACTGATACAAAAAGAAGAAACCATGCCATTTGAATTAATTAAACCAATAGAGTCATTCACCTCACAATCCTCACCTTCAGTCAACACATTGTTATTGCTGTTATGAATGACACCATCTTGCACTGACATGCATTCATTACATACTACACCCCCCCCCCCAATTGTTAACACACATTAACATATCAGAGTGCTTAGGCTCAATACACAAGGTATTAACATAAATGTCCAGCTTGTTAAAAGTCAATGAAATCTCCTCAATTGGTAGCCCCTTGGGCTGCCCTCCATAATTCTGTCCTCCCTTGTCGGTCTCAGTTCTTTGTTCCTCAGTCTCTCGGACCTGCGCGGTCCCATTGCCTGCTCCAAAAAAACTTCTTCATCAAACCCAGCATCATATACTCCAGTTTTAACTGTCTCAGATGTATTAATGTGGCCAGAAACAGATCTTACTTGCCCCCCCTCCCCATGAAAAAAAGAAGAATTAACTCGTTTGAATTGCAACTTGTTACCTGGGGGGTAAGCAACACGATTTTGGTAATCCATTCTGTCCCTGGCTAATTTTTTCTGCTTTAATGTCTTGCTTTTAGCCACAAAGGCTTCAAGGTTCCTAAGAACCCTGTTGAGCTTTTCTTCATATTGAAAAAAGATTAAATCTGTGGTAATGCTATCGTGCAATCTGTGAATGTCTCCTCGTAAAGCTGTTAATCTAGCAACATTGTTCCTAATGATTATATCAAGCATATCTAACCCTGCTTTATCAAAAAGGGTTATCAAATCAGAGAAGGCTTCACTGCCTTCCTCAATGCCCATCGGCAATTTCCACAACCGGAGCCCCTTAGGTACTTGTTTAAGTGCCCTAGACTGCTCCAAAAATAAATTGTCTAACTGAAGAGCCCTGTATTTAACACAGAGCTTGTCGTACCTTGTAATCTGTTCTTCCAAGCTGTATAAGTTCGCCGACTGCATATCCGAGTGAACTAAGCCATTAACATCCACAGAAAATGTCGGAGCCTCGAACCATGACTGTAAATCATGACCTCGCCTTTCCCTAGACGCTTCCCCCGAGCACAAACGTCTGGCAGGTCGGCTCCGATTGGTTGAAACTGCACCTCCACCACCAGAATCAGTCCGATTGGTCCCAGAAGCATGTACACGAGAATCCGAAACATCATGAACAGCCGAAACACCGGACAAACTCAAACCCATTGTTTCCTTTGTTTTGGAAACAATATTAGCAAACGTGTCTGAGTTATTGCAATTTTGCCCTGGTGGAATAGAGTCGGCTGTACTAACTGGAGAGTGTAGAGTGAAAAGTTCAACTTGCGTGTCAGTAGGACTGACACCAACCTTGTCTCCATCTTTGCCACCGTCCCTCTCATGTGTCTTTAAAAGTTTGTGCACAGCAAGAGCTAATTCCTTTAATGCATTTTCCATGGTTCTCGCTGATTCCCACACTCCGAAAACCAATGTTGCCACACACAAGAAAACGAACAGAATGTGCAACCCCACAAAAGGGCACAGCAAAATTGCAAAAATAATGGAAAGGCAACAACTGGAACATGAACTACAGGACCAGCAATAAAAAACCAGGAACTTTAATCACCAAAACATCCACCGACTAAGCGCTTTCACCTAAAAAGGCATCATCAGAGTCGGTTAGAACATCACAATTGACATAAATATATAGTGATTAAGACTAATTAATCAATGACATCACATTTTAAATACACCAATGAGCCTAAGCACTGCCCCTACTTACTTAAAAATACATGACCTATTTTAATGCAAAAATATTAAACCTTGTAATCTCATAACAATAATAATAGTATATTACAATGAATATACATACTTTTACCTTAAAATTACTAAAGGCATGACTCTGTTGATACATAAAACCTATTGCAATACAGTCACCCAATTTGATTAAATGCAACTAGCTTTTTGTTTTAAAACTGGTTTAATAGATATACAATCATTAATACCAGGAGACCTCGTGGCATTTAGTCTCACCTGCCATTGAACTTCTAACAGGGCCACCTTATTGGCAATATCACCCCCTTGATCTTCATATATTCTGTCAATAACAAAAAACAAGAATTTTTTAAAAATCCTGCATTGACAGCTATGCGTAAACAAGGCATTGTGTGCATCCTTATTTTTTATACTACGTACATGTTCACTTATTCGGTCACGCAATCTACGTGTGGTCATCCCTACGTAGAATGCGTCGCATGTAACACAAGAAGCTACATAAACTAAACATTTTGTGTTACAATTGCACAAACCAGGGCAGGCGATTGTACGATCAAAGCCTTTTATGACCAAGTGTGTGCCCTCACTGATAAATCTATAAAATCTACAGCTGCCACACTTGGACATTTTTGATTTCCTAGCCCTGGATACTCTCTCCATGATTGTTTTCAAATTAACACCTTTACTAAACACAATCTTGGGTACCTTCCCAATAATATCCTTGGTGTCATTATCCAAACAGTGATTCCACACCTCACGTATCGATGCTGCAATAACAGTGGCCTTCTCATTGTAATTGAGAATTAAACATGCTTGATCATTCCCTATACTCTTGTCTATATTGTTCACAGCCACGCTGTTCACCACACTTACTTCACTCCTCAAAATAGGCAGAAAAACAGTGTTTCTTTTCCTGACCACTTCCTTCTTCACCTTTAGTAAAGGTTAAGCGGATACCCCTATCCATTAACATACCCACAAGTTTATAAATTTCCTGCCTAAAAGGGTGTCATCACTGATTATTCTAGATAACCGTACCATTTGTCCCTTTGCCACCCCTCTTTTCTGATGATGGGGGTGGCAACTTGAAAATGTAAAAGGAGTTGGAGTAGCTATCTTTCCTATATAGTGTGCTTGCCAATCCTTCGCCATCCTTGAAAATAGTCAAATCCAAATAATTCACTTTGTCAGCACAGCATGTGTGAGTGAATCGCAAAAATTAGTGGAAGAGTTAATGTGTTCAATAAACTCAAGAACACTACTCTCATCACCATCCCATAGGATGAGCAAGTCATCCAAGTATCTGTTATATAACACTACTTTCTCCCAAAATCTTGATTGAAAAATACAAGTTCTCTCCCATGCCAATAGTACAAGATTGGCAAAAATAGGCGCACATCGTGCACCCATGGCAACTCAGAACACTGCTGATATAGTTCTCCTTCAAACTTGATGAAATTATTTTTCAAAACAGTCTCCATCAAATCACAAGTGATGTTGATCTTACTTTTGTCAAAACTGGAACTACGCAATAAACTGTCACGAAACAATTCCATACCTTCACTGTGCGGTATAACCGAAAACAAATTAACAACATCGATTGTTAAAAAACAAAACGACCTGCTACATTTGTCAATAGCCTTCAGCCTCTCCAAACAGTGCCACGAATCTTTAATGATATGGACAACATCCCTAGTGATGGTTTTGCAAACTTCATCAACAAAGGCTGCCAGGGGCTCAGTCTTAGAACCCCTAGCAGATACTATTGGCCTAAATTGCAACTGCTCCAACCCTTTATGCACCTTGGGTATGCCAAAGATGTTTGGAGTAACTGGATGTCTAACAGTAAGGAAATCAAATTCTGATTCTGTTATCTCGCCCTGAAATAGAGCATCTAACAGGTACAAATCAATTCTCCTATAGGCCACATTCATTTCATTCAGCGAAACCCTTGTGTAAGTGTCTGTATCCTCAAGCAAACACATCATGGAGGTCGAATAATCAATTTGGTTCATCAAAACCATTCCCCCACCTTTGTCCGGTCTCATACATCTAATATTGTTCGATGATCTAAACTCCTTAAGGACACCTCTCTCAGCAGGGGTCAGGTTATCAGAACTGATGTCTTTTCTACCACATATTCTCCTAACCTCAAACTCCATGACATTTTCCAGTGCTGAAATAATGCTACTACTAGGTGGTACAAATGTACTTTTCCTTTTAAACTAGAATCACAAGTATTACAATTCAAGAGAAACATCTCCTTTTGTCATGGAAGTACATCTCAAGGTTTAATCTCCTCATAAACAATTTGATGTTGATCAAAACCTGAGAAACATCCAACCTAAAATTGGGCACAAAACTGGTTCCTTTAGTGAACAATTGAAAATGCACATCACTGATTACCATGTCAGTATAATTGTATATAAAAACCTTGCTGTTTGATGACTTTACAGTCAACGCACAACCCAGTCAAACTGTCACTCATAAGCCCAATGGTAATGTCATCCTGCACATATTTTTGTCCATTACAAGTGTTGCCACTGATACAAAAAGAAGAAACCATGCCATTTGAATTAATTAAACCAATAGAGTCATTCACCTCACAATCCTCACCTTCAGTCAACACATTGTTATTGCTGTTATGAATGACACCATCTTGCACTGACATGCATTCATTACATACTACACCCCCCCCATTGTTAACACACATTAACATATCAGAGTGCTTAGGCTCAATACACAAGGTATTAACATCAATGTCCAGCTTGTTAAAAGTCAATGAAATCTCCTCAATTGGTAGCCCCTTGGGCTGCCCTCCATAATTCTGTCCTCCCTTGTCGGTCTCCGTTCTTTGTTCCTCAGTCTCTCGGACCTGCGCGGTCCCATTGCCTGCTCCAAAAAAACTTCTTCATCAAACCCAGCATCATATACTCCAGTTTTAACTGTCTCAGATGTATTAATGTGGCCAGAAACAGATCTTACTTGCCCCCCCTCCCCATGAAAAAAAGAAGAATTAACTCGTTTGAATTGCAACTTGTTACCTGGGGGGTAAGCAACATGATTTTGGTAATCCATTCTGTCCCTGGCTATTTTTTTCTGCTTTAATGTCTTGCTTTTAGCCACAAAGGCTTCAAGGTTCCTAAGAACCCTGTTGAACTTTTCTTCATATTGAAAAAAGATTAAATCTGTGGTAATGCTATCGTGCAATCTGTGAATGTCTCCTCGTAAAGCTGTTAATCTAGCAATATTGTTCCTAATGATTATATCAAGCATATCTAACCCTGCTTTATCAAAAAGGGTTATCAAATCAGAGAAGGCTTCACTGCCTTCCTCAATGCCCATCGGCAATTTCCACAACCGGAGCCCCTTAGGTACTTGTTTAAGTGCCCTAGACTGCTCCAAAAATAAATTGTCTAACTGAAGAGCCCTGTATTTAACACAGAGCTTGTCGTACCTTGTAATCTGTTCTTCCAAGCTGTATAAGTTCACCGACTGCATATCCGAGTGAACTAAGCCATTAACATCCACAGAAAATGTCGGAGCCTCGAACCATGACTGTAAATCATGACCTCGCCTTTCCCTAGACGCTTCCCCCGAGCACAAACGTCTGGCAGGTCGGCTCCGATTGGTTGAAACTGCACCTCCACCACCAGAATCAGTCCGATTGGTCCCAGAAGCAAGTACACGAGAATCCGAAACATCACGAACAGCCGAAACATCGGACAAACTCAAACCCATTGTTTCCTTTGTTTTGGAAACAATATTAGCAAACGTGTCTGAGTTATTGCAATTTTGCCCTGTTGGAATAGAGTCGGCTGTACTAACTGGAGAGTGTAGAGTGAAAAGTTCAACTTGCGTGTCAGTAGGACTGACACCAACCTTGTCTCCATCTTTGCCACCGTCCCTCTCATATGTCTTTAAAAGTTTGTGCACAGCAAGAGCTAATTCCTTTAATGCATTTTCCATGGTTCTCGCTGATTCCCACACTCCGAAAACCAATGTTGCCACACACAAGAAAACGAACAGAATGTGCAACCCCACAAAAGGGCACAGCAAAATTGCAAAAATAATGGAAAGGCAACAACTGGAACACGAACTACAGGACCAGCAATAAAAAACCAGGAACTTTAATCACCAAAACATCCACCGACTAAGCGCTTTCACCTAAAAGGCATCATCAGAGTCGGTTAGAACATCACAATTGACATAAATATATAGTGATTAAGACTAATTAATCAATGACATCACATTTTAAATACACCAATGAGCCTAAGCACTGCCCCTACTTACTTAAAAATACATGACCTATTTTAATGCAAAAATATTAAACCTTGTAATCTCATAACAATAATAATAGTATATTACAATGAATATACATACTTTTACCTTAAAATTACTAAAGGCATGACTCTGTTGATACATAAAACCTATTGCAATACAGTCACCTAATTTGATTAAATGCAACTAGCTTTTTGTTTTAAAACTGGTTTAATAGATATACAATCATTAATACCAGGAGACCTCGTGGCATTTAGTCTCACCTGCCATTGAACTTCTAACAGGGCCACCTTATTGGCAATATCACCCCCTTGATCTTCATATATTCTGTCAATAACAAAAAACAAGAATTTTTTAAAAATCCTGCATTGACAGCTATGCGTAAACAAGGCATTGTGTGCATCCTTATTTTTATACTACGTACATGTTCACTTATTCGGTCACGCAATCTACGTGTGGTCATCCCTCGTAGAATGCGTCATGTAACACAAAAGCTACATAAACTAAACATTTTGTGTTACAATTGCACAAAC
The DNA here is from genome assembly GCF_019279795.1 of Protopterus annectens. Lineage (NCBI taxonomy): Eukaryota > Metazoa > Chordata > Ceratodontiformes > Protopteridae > Protopterus > Protopterus annectens. Next base: position 1,758,175,561 of record NC_056737.1, on the reverse strand, counting down.
CAGGGCAGGCGATTGTACGATCAAAGCCTTTTATGACCAAGTGTGTGCCCTCACTGATAAATCTACAAAATCTACAGCTGCCACACTTGGACATTTTTGATTTCCTAGCCGTGGATACTCTCTCCATGATTGTTTTCAAATTAACACCTTTACTAAACACAATCTTGGGTACCTTCCCAATAATATCCTTGGTGTCATTATCCAAACAGTGATTCCACACCTCACGTATCGATGCTGCAATAACAGTGGCCTTCTCATTGTAATTGAGAATTAAACATGCTTGATCATTCCCTATTCTCTTGTCTATATTGTTCACAGCCACGCTGTTCACCACACTTACTTCACTCCTCAAAATAGGCAGAAAAACAGTGTTTCTTTTCCTGACCACTTCCTTCTTCACCTTTAGTAAAAGGTTAAGCGGATACCCCCTATCCATTAACATACCCACAAGTTTATAAATTTCCTGCCTAAAAAGGGTGTCATCACTGATTATTCTAGATAACCGTACCATTTGTCCCTTTGCCACCCCTCTTTTCTGATGATGGGGGTGGCAACTTGAAAAATGTAAAAAGGAGTTGGAGTAGCTATCTTTCCTATATAGTGTGCTTGCCAATCCTTCGCCATCCTTGAAAATAGTCAAATCCAAATAATTCACTTTGTCAGCACAGCATATGTGAGTGAATCGCAAAAAATTAGTGGAGAGTTAATGTGTTCAATAAACTCAAGAACACTACTCTCATCACCATCCCATAGGATGAGCAAGTCATCCAAGTATCTGTTATATAACACTACTTTCTCCCAAAATCTTGATTGAAAAATACAAGTTCTCTCCCATGCCAATAGTACAAGATTGGCAAAAATAGGCACACATCGTGCACCCATGGCAACTCCAGAACACTGCTGATATAGTTCTCCTTCAAACTTGATGAAATTATTTTTCAAAACAGTCTCCATCAAATCACAAGTGATGTTGATCTTACTTTTGTCAAAACTGGAACTACGCAATAAACTGTCACGAAACAATTCCATACCTTCACTGTGCGGTATAACCGAAAACAAATTAACAACATCGATTGTTAAAAAACAAAACGACCTGCTACATTTGTCAATAGCCTTCAGCCTCTCCAAACAGTGCCACGAATCTTTAATGATATGGACAACATCCCTAGTGATGATTTTGCAAACTTCATCAACAAAGGCTGCCAGGGGCTCAGTCTTAGAACCCCTAGCAGATACTATTGGCCTAAATTGCAACTGCTCCAACCCTTTATGCACCTTGGGTATGCCAAAGATGTTTGGGGTAACTGGATGTCTAACAGTAAGGAAATCAAATTCCGATTCTGTTATCTCACCCTGAAATAGAGCATCTAACAGGTACAAATCAATTCTCCTATAGGCCACATTCATTTCATTCAGCGAAACCCTTGTGTAAGTGTCTGTATCCTCAAGCAAACACATCATGGTGGTCGAATAATCAATTTGGTTCATCAAAACCATTCCCCCACCTTTGTCCGGTCTCATACATCTAATATTGTTCGATGATCTAAACTCCTTAAGGACACCTCTCTCAGCAGGGGTCAGGTTATCAGAACTGATGTCTTTTCTACCACATATTCTCCTAACCTCAAACTCCATGACATTTTCCAGTGCTGAAATAATGCTACTACTAGGTGGTACAAATGTACTTTTCCTTTTTAAACTAGAATCACAAGTATTACAATTCAAGAGAAACATCTCCTTTTTGTCATGGAAGTACATCTCAAGGTTTAATCTCCTCATAAACAATTTGATGTTGATCAAAACCTGAGAAACATCCAACCTAAAATTGGGCACAAAACTGGTTCCTTTAGTGAACAATTGAAAATGCACATCACTGATTACCATGTCAGTATAATTGTATATAAAAACCTTGCTGTTTGATGACTTTACAGTCAACGCACAACCCAGTCAAACTGTCACTCATAAGCCCAATGGTAATGTCATCCTGCACATATTTTTGTCCATTACAAGTGTTGCCACTGATACAAAAAGAAGAAACCATGCCATTTGAATTAATTAAACCAACAGAGTCATTCACCTCACAATCCTCACCTTCAGTCAACACATTGTTATTGCTGTTATGAATGACACCATCTTGCACTGACATGCATTCATTACATACTACACCCCCCCCATTGTTAACACACATTAACATATCAGAGTGCTTAGGCTCAATACACAAGGTATTAACATCAATGTCCAGCTTGTTAAAAGTCAATGAAATCTCCTCAATTGGTAGCCCCTTGGGCTGCCCTCCATAATTCTGTCCTCCCTTGTCGGTCTCCGTTCTTTGTTCCTCAGTCTCTCGGACCTGCGCGGTCCCATTGCCATTCCCATTTTTATAAAAGACCTTCATGGTTATGTCATCCTCCATAACCACAATGCTACCCACTCCCCAAATTCAAACCTAATTTCTCATTTATTTGTTTTATTCTGTTTCCTATTTAATATACTCCTTTTTTTCCATTACCTCCATCCATAGTGCTAAAGGATCTGAAAACCCTCTCTCTGCTGTGTCACCATCTGCTATACTCAAACCTTCTGATAGTACAAAATAACTAATTTCAGATCCAATTGCCCCTCTTCTAAAAGTCCACTGACTTTTTTTCCACACAGGTGACTTACCACATTTTAACACTTTTTGCATTTTTTGTCATCTTTCCCTTTTTTTTACATTTCCCCTTAAATCACAATTGAAGTCCCCTGCAATAATAATTTCATAATTTCATGTTAACGACCACATAATCTAATATTTGATGAAACAGATTATTTCTTTCATTGCCATTTATATATGCACACGGTGCTATAATTTGATAAACGTATATGCTCCACCATCCATCCGCAACATTTAGCCTTCCCATTCTTATTACTTTACAGTTAATATTTTTACTGATGTTTACACAATACAGTGGGCCGGATTCACGAAGGCTTGCATGGAGTCTTAGAGTAGAGTAAGACTCCATGAAGCCATCATGTCCGACGAGCGATCCAGGAACAGCCTGTAGGGGCGTGTAAGAGAGCTCCTAAGATGGCTCTTACACAGAAAAGGCTGGGATATGCAAATTAACTCAATTGCAGGTGAAAGGCATGCAAATGAGGTAGATTTGCGATTCAGGAAACCCGAACCTGTCTGAGTAAGAGCAGTGTTATTTGTAGAAATGTACTCAGTTGACAACTGAGTACCGTTCTGCAAATAGCAAAACGGAGCCATGACAGCTCCAAATAAAGTTTGCATCCAATGCAGGAAGCATGCCAATGGCCAAATATACAGCCATGTGAAATGTTTCCTGATGCAATATGAAAATAATATTTTATTTTTTTTCGCCGATTTCCGATGTTTAAGCATAGCGCAACGCCGCGCAAACAGAGTGCACTCTAAAACCCAGAATACTAAAAATTAATACCCACAAATGTGGATTTTATTGAAATTGTTAATGTACAATGCAAGGGAATGGCAGGTTGAAGACAACATGGCCACCGAGTAGAGTTTGCTAAGGGGGGAAGCTCAGTCTAAGACATGTAAACAAGCATTAGTAGGCACTCCTATGTAAATGTGTGTTAGGATAGTGAATCACAAGTTTACATAGCAAATGAGCACAGTTAGTGGAGTGTAGGAGTAGGATATGGGGAGTAACAAAGTAGAAGATAGGTGACATCACAAGGGGGGTATGTATGAAAGAAGTGAAGCTCATTGGAGCAGAATGGCATGTGTCAGCTGTCATTCACACATCATGGAAAGAGGTGTGTCAGCAGGTAGGCTAGGGAAAGGCAAGAAATGGAAGGTGTATGCCATGGATAACATCAAAGTTTCTTGCTGAGCGGGTATGCGCGCTTGTGTGCGCGTGTAAACCCGAGAAAAACAGAGTGCGCGCGTGTAAGCATGAGTGCGTGCATTTAAGCTGGAGTAAGCATGTATAAGGCTGTTTAAAATATTGTAAATGCATTTGCACTGGTGTGCGTGCATTTTAACCCGAATAAGCAAGATTTAGTCCGTGTAAGCATGTGTGCGTGTGTGTTAGCTGCTGTGCGCATGTTTGCGCTTGTGTGCGCGGCGCTTCCCCCCCGAGGAAACAGAAAGGAAAAAGGAAGCACAACAAATAGTAGGAAGCTACCAGGGAGTACTAGCAGAGCTAGCAGGTGAAAACAATCAGAATCAGGCAATTACACAGGCAGTACACTAGCCCAGCCCAGCCTAGCACTTAAAACTCTGCAAACAACAGTCCATTATGTTTCTCACAACAGACACTGCAGTAAGCTAATAGAAATGAAAACTGAAAAAGCTTTACTGAGACAAAGAAATGTTAGTGGCTGCCATTGTTGTTATAAGGTGACATATGCAACATGCTGAGGGTGGTGACAATGGAAATGCTGCTGGACAACCCACAGTGAGGAGACGGAGAAGAGTGTACAGGCCCAGGGTAACCTACCAGGGGCTACATGAGCTGGAGATAGTGGAGCGCTATAGAGTGGACAGAGACCTCCTGCAGCAAATTGTTGAGCTGTGCAGGCCACGCCTCACACACAGAACCAACAGAGGGGAACCCATCCCAGTGGAAACCAAGGTATGTGTTGGCCTAAGAATATTAGCAACAGGTACCTTCCAGAGACCAACTGGTGATATGATGGGGATATCACAGGCATCAGCATCCAGGGTACTACACCAGTTCCTGGATGCCATGCCAGCACATGTCAGTGATCATGTATATTTCCTCAGTTCCCGTGATGTATTGGCCAGCAATATGCATCTCTTCCAGCAAATAGTGGAATACCCTGAGATAGTGGGTGCAATAGACTGCACGCACATATGCATCAAAGCACCAGCCGGCGAGCGGGGTAGGGTCTACTTCAACCGCAAGGGCTTCCCCTACATCAACTGCAAGGTCATGTGTGATGCCCAGGGCATAATACTGAATCTGTGTGCAGGCTGCCCTGGAAGCTACCATGATTCCCATATCTGGCATATGACGCAGCTATACCAGACATTTGCCAGTGGGGACATCCCACATGGTCACCTAGTGGGGGATGCTGGCTATGCACTGGAGCCGTGGCTGATGACACCCATCAGAAATGCACACACACACCTGAACAGGAATGCCATAATGAGGCAGACGCACAAACATGTAATGTAATAGAGCATGTGTTTGGGCTGCTCAAGTCACGGTTCCGGTGCCTGGATGCATCTGGTGGAGCCTTGCAGTACTCACCAACTACATGTACCCAAATTGTCATGGTATGTGCTATGCTACATAATATGATCCTGCAAAAACAGCTGCAGCAGGACCAGCATAGGCCTGGGCCAAACAGCCCACCACCATTGCCAAGGCCATCACAGGCAGAGCGTGACTCAGAGGAGGAACAACCTGAGCTTGCCCCAGTAGGCAGAAGGAGGCGTGCCCAGTAGGCTTTGGCCTTGGCAAAGAGGCAACGCATAGCACATACACTGGCTCAGTAGGAACTCTGGAAATGATACCTCTCTCCGCCTCGCACATATAGTAAAAGGGATGCCTAAGTTGACACTACCTGCTTTCAAACATGTACAGTGTGTGCAGTATGTGCAGCCAACATAGGCAGCCCTGCAGCACCACCTAAGGCATGATTGCCATGTGTTAAGCAATATAAAGCAGTGCTAAACAGCATTTACCACCATGTAGTATATGCAAACAAAATCGCACACACGAACTAGCACAACTGTGGTCAATGTTCAGTAATATTGGGCAACATCCAGCAATGTTGGTGAATATTGAGCAATGTCGGACAAGCCTGGTCTAAGTAGGGCATAGCTGAGCAAAAGCCAACATGCTCATATTTGCTTAACTGGCCCTTAAGCAGTCTGGTCTGCTCAGTATGAAAATATAAAGCAGTGATGATCCTCGAACCTAGGATACTGTGCACTATAGCCAAAGTACTGAACCACTAAACCATGACAGTATTGCAGTGGTCAGCCTGTATGAGGCAATGTTGATATGTCTATGCAAAGTATTTCATGGAAACCCTGCAGGCACAGCATCATCCTTGTCGAGTTATGACACAAAGGTGAGTCCTGCAGTGAGAACAGAACCTGAGTTCCAACACACACAGTATAAATGTTAATATCGGTCATGTTCACACACATCAACAAATGTAGTGGACCTCAGCAACATACTGAACGGTCACACCGGGCATGCTCACACACTTGAATAAATGAGATGAATGTCAGGCAACAAAACACGGAATGGCAGAACTGGGCATGCTCACACACTTAGGCCATGTCTGAGTACAGCAGTGGGCCACGCATATCTGGCAGTTGCATGTGTTAACCCAGGAACCTGTCACTATACAGCAATCCGCCCTGTGCACACAGTTATATGACAACAGACATAGTGGAACCGTGTCATAATCAAATATGTTCTGCAGATACCGAAGTTGTTCATAGAAACTGGTAAAGCAAAGATGATAAAGACCTGCAAACAGTATCATCAATAAACATTGTGCATCTTGAACATTAGCATAGGTTCAGAGGTCGATACTAGGCTATCTGCCCTAGGGCATGTACAAGCCTAGCCAGAGTGTGTTTGGCATTTGCAACCCTGTCAGATTACTACACTGTGTGTGTGAATAGTAGATCACACAATATAACCCATGTACATTTAGGCTAGTGTGCCTCTGTCTAGCAGGGACACAGAATATATCCCAGGGGTAAACATACGATCACCCATACAGTCATCAAGATGTCTCCAGTAGGTAGTCAGTGGGTGGCTCTGCCTATGTGAAACTGGGATTACATTCTGGAGTGAGGGAAGCCTCTGGGATAAGAATCTGTCCATCCACAATGTCCTATTAACATCTGTGCTGAGGTATATGTCCCTGGAGTGTCCCTGGAGTGTGTAGCTCCAAGGGAGTCAGATATCCTGAGGTGGAGCATGTCCAGTAATTCTGGGTTGGGTATATCTGTAAACAACAGGCACACATCATATCTGAGTAGGTGGTAAGCGACTGAGTAGAGTTGGAGTTACTGCATCTGAACTGTGCAGGACATCTGTTTGAGTCCCTAGATCTGCTTGGTGAGGAACTTCTGTGGCCAGTACAGTTGCTGCAGGTGTCGGGTAAGGTACACCCCAAATGTGGCATTGTAACCAAGCATGGATGTGATGAGTATAGGAGCACAATGACCTCACTCGATCTAGATGTGAAACCATATGGGATAAGGTGGCCCACATGGAAGGTGTGTCCAACCACTTTGGCAGCGTGAATGTCAAAGGCGACAGTACGAACAAGTCATGTCCCCAAACCCCTAACAACTCCTACCGTATGTAATGGAGTATTACCTATGTGGTAATGTGTGGGCATGTTGTTATTCCCAAAGGGGATGACCATGCAACTAATGGCATTTAGCTGTAGGCCATGGCTCAGGCACCAGTCATCCATCTCTGTGAGACCCTGTTTGAGTATGCATGTGGCAGCTGGAGAGTTAATCATGGCACCCAGTTTGCAGTTCAGCCATATTTCCCCTGTGGTAGCCTGTACATCAGACAAATATATACTGAACAAGAGAGGTCCCAGGACTGAGCCGTGTGGGATGCCATGTATAACTGGTATATAGTCAGACATGGCACCTGCAATTCTGACCATTTGGGTGCTATCCCTGAACCAGGTATCAATCCATTGTGTGAGATATGTGTCCATATCGACGCTGGTGAGCCTATGCATAATGGCCCAGTGGGTTATTGTGTTGAAGGGTTTTGCAAGGTTCAGGTAGGCTGTGTGGACAGCTGCCCCTATGTCGATGGACCTGTTAGCCATTTAAAGAATACAAACAGGTCCAAGAGGCAAGATCTGCCCACAACAATGCTGAAATGTGTAGGACACAGTGTCTGTAGGTTCCTGATATCTATGTGTATGAGTCCCATGACAATACGCTCCATAGCTTTGCAGAACAGGCTACTTAGGCTTATAGGGCAATATTGTCTGTGGTTCGTTGTGGCACCAACTCTGTGGAGTGGGACCACTGTCGCTGTGCGCCATTCCTTGGGTACATATCCTGTGGTAACTCTGATATTGAACAGTGATGTAATGTGAGGGTTGGTTCTGTCATGATGCTCGTGTAAGATGCAGGCTGGGACACTGTCTGGTCACATTGATACTGTGATGTACGCTTTGGGGAGGGCAGCACTCACCTGTTACTGTGTGATGTCAGGGAGGTTATACTCTGTTGAGATGGATAGTTGCTCCTTAGGGGGGATGGGTGGGAGACATCTGCACTGAACCTGTTTTCCAGGATGTTGGAAATGCCAGTGGGTTCAGGGTAGGTTTAGTCAGTATACAGTAACTCACAGCATATCAGTGAGTGTCCACCCAGGTTCCTGACATAACTGAAGAAGGCCGTGTGATAGTCCTACGTGTCTGTTGCAATTGTCTGTTAGAAGAGGCCCTTAGAAAAGTTCATGAGTGATTGTAGCTGTCTGCTAGTACAGATCACAGATGCCTTCCCAGTCTGGAATTGTGCTCTATCATGCAGTAGCTTCCTCCTGACATTGTATAGCTTACTAATGGCTGGGGTCTACCAGACAGGTCCCCTGCCATTGGAGTAGTGAGTCCTGTTGTTATTTGGGATAGCACAATCCATGCAGTCCACTAGGTGTCCATAGAATGTGTATGTAAAGGATGCAGCAGTGTGAGCCATATCTGCCACTGTCTCAGGGTCTCTGAAGGATACCACCTTGCTTCGGTGAAGTGAGACATTGGCTCATGAGAAGTTCACCAAGATTACCCAGGATGGGTGTGTGGAGGGTATATGTATGTCCAGTGAGATACATGTATGTTCTGACCTTACCAATGAGGGGTATATTGCTGGTGTGGAACATAGAGTCCCCATGTTGGTGATGATCAGGTCCAATATGTATTCCCCCTTGTGGCTGTGCTGACTAGTTGTGCCATAGCATATGAGTCTACAAATTGTAGCGACTGTTGGGTGAGGGTGTCGGGGCTTGAGTAGTATCCCCAGTCAATATTTGTGTATATGAAGTCACACAATATAATGGTGTTTGTGGAGACCTTCATATTCTCCAGAGTTCCCATGAAAGCCGAGTGTGGTTCCTGAGTTTGGGAGTGTGTTCTGTAGCAGACAACAAACTGAAAGGCAGTATTGCACAATGGTAGTTGTATATGTATGGTCTGTGATGCTTTGTGCAGTGCTACTAACCCGGAGGTATGTGTATCTGTGATGTATATGGATACTCCACCTAGTTGTGTTGTCTGTTCCAAGTCTTGTTGTCAGACAGCATGGTATGAAACATAACCTGGTAGTGCTGGTGTGCATAAGCGAGCCTGAACCAGGCATCTGTCAGTGCACAGATATCGCTATCCTCCATACTGAGGAGAGTCCTGAGTGGCCGCAATATGAGGTTAACACAACTGTTGTTGAGCAGCATTACCCTTAGTTTCATTTAACCTGTAATGTCTATGGAGGTGGGTTTGTCTTCTGAGCCCTGCTTAAAAAAGGCATTATGGTGGTAGCAAGAGCCTTAGCCAGCATTTCAATGTCCAAGGGTGACAGGTGCAAGCTGTCCATAGTGAAGCTACATGGCATGTTGAGCATGTCACCATAGGCTGACAGACACTGTATCCCCTATGAATTAAACAAATGTGTTAGGCAACTGTTAAATGTGATATGTGTGTCCGTATACTGTGACATCATAACTGGTGGGTGTAAGATGCTAGACAAGGTCAGGGTCATACTGGCCTGGGCTACATGATCAGAGTGTTCCTCCATGTATCATGTCATGTGGTACAGGGAGTAACGTCTGAGGTTATACACACCAGCATGGACAATGATGGTGCCAGTCCTGTACTTGCTTTGGATTGACCTGACTGCCTGTGTTATGCGGCAGATCCTGGCACCCTACAGACAGCCCAAAGTGACTATTCCCTTGTTAGGGCTGGTATGTGGTACGCCAGTGTATCTGAAAATAAGTGTCGCCTATTACAAGTGTATTAGGTGTGTTATTTAGCCCGAAGGGCAGTGACTGTGTGGCACATTGACATTGTGAACTATGTGATATGTGGGTATTGTAGTGGGGTAGCAGGTGTGTGTGTGTATGTCTGCTTTGGAGGTCTCTGCTGCTTAGGTAGAGTACATTTACAGCATCCAAGTATGTTGATGTGTGATAATGTGGTTTGAGTGCTGTTGCTAGAGGATATGTGAGACTGATATGTGGTGTGTGTGGTTACCTTCACCACCTGATAGACTGTGCCAATCATGGGTCGAGAGAGTTCAGCACCCTGTATGTCTATATAGGTGCATCTCACACATATATCTGAGTTTGTCGGGAGGAGGAGAGGGTTGTCTGTGTGTATGAGGCAGATGTGACATTGCGTCAATATCACAATATCCACCAGCTGGACTGAAGAGTACACACGAAACCGACCACTGGACATGCCAGGATATTATCATGACATACTCTGTAGCCTGATCACAAAGGATCAGTAGGGTGTTAAGCGTGTAAAATAGTATAACAGGGATTAGTGTTCATGTTCGTTGGTGTTTTGCAAAGAGTAGCTGAGAAGGAGTCCAGACTGAATCATGACACCTCCTTCAGCTATGTCATAAATAGCAATGTACACCCATATATGTCCTGAGTCAGGGCCAACTGTACCTGAGTGACAATGCCGACATCATGACAGACAGGCCCATATGTACATACCCATCTCCCACTGACAATAGTCCATATCATCATACCAGGAGATATCACATGTAGAATGGATGAGCAGCTACCCCCACTGCCAAAAGCATGGCAGCAAGTGGAATACATTGATTCCCAATATGTGTCATGCACAAACTACAGAACAAACAGATCATGCACCTGAACAGTCAGCTGAGCCTCACCCCCTACACAGGATGTGGAACTGTTGTGTGTGTGCAGTTTCCTTTGAGAGGTGTCCCCTTTTTGGAGACTGGGAAAACTCACTAAAAGAGGTACATTCCTCTTTGGAAAGCCTGATGATGTCACCATCCTACAAATACAGCAGGAGAAGGGAAATCAGCCAGTAAAGCAAATAGCACGCCGTGTTAATGCGTCTCCCAGTAGTATCATAACATAGTTAGGTAGGGGTTTGATTCCTGCAAATGTGTGTCACTGTTGGTCAATGCGGTGCGGGTTTTGCTTTTACTATGGCATGACATAGTATGATTACACCAGTAAGTGCATTGCACACATCAGGTGTCTGTGTGGCAAATATATATGTGTACATGTCCCCTCAATCAGTACATAGGTGTGAAGCCTGCATACTACATGAATACATTTGTTTCCATTGACAGGTTGTGCCACTGCTTCTCAGATCGTAGGTCACATATGTATGTATGTGACAAGGCCATCCACTGTCATGTTCTGTGGCCAAGGTCATCTGTGGCACACACACCCATGACAGTTACTTAAGAGTAGTGTGAGTGAGGGTATATGCCTGGGGTATATGTCAGACATGGTCATACACAACAAAGACTGCCAAGAATGGACAATCTTTATAGGTGTACGACTGCCTTGTGGATATGCATTCAGGCCTCTAATGTCTTATGTGATACACCTTGGGACTCCACAATACCTATGGATATGTGGATACCAAGGGACACATGACATAACATGAGGCTGTATGTACACATTGGTACCCAACATACATGTTGAGGGCTACCACCTGTGTGGTACTGATGGGATAGTATGTATAGTACATGAGGATGACTATGCCATTGTCGGCTTACTGCTATACAGCATGTATCAGACAACAGGTATCTGTCTGTATGATACCCTTGTGTAGGATATGCGTCCCATCCAGGGAATGCACTGTAGGCCAATCCATGCATTTCCAGATTTGGATGGACACATCCCTAGTGTGTCTGCATGTACCTAAGGGGGCTATATGCCAAACAGGTGTGGTCACAGGAATGGGTGGCGGTCATTACCACTGGTTAGTGTTATAGTGTAGCACCAGAAGGATTCAATTGTTCCTGGGTTCCCTATTACTGTGTGTCATTTGTCAGGACATCATCCAATGATTGCTTATAGTCATGCTGTTGAGGTTGTGTATACTACCAGACCACAAATCATTGACAGATATTAACGGTATCACCCACAGCATAGTATCAACCCATGTCATACACACGTCTACCCATGTTAGTACATAACTGTAGTAGAATGCATACTGGCCATTGAAAGATACTATGATATGTTAACAATGTGTATGACAGGGTATGCCACATGTCCCATGTGTCCACTACGCACGTACATCCAGACAGTGCACACCCACCATGTTCACAGATGTACACTTGCTAATCTGTACTGCACACATCACACACGTACTGTCCACTCACTAACACATGCTGGCAACACATTACACTTCAGCCAAGTGGCACATGGGTGGACAATACATACTCAGACCTAACAGTGGTGTAAACAATGCTTCATTGACAATCAGAGCTTTGATGCATAATGTCTGCTCAGATAAACCTACAAGGATGTCGTTACACTTCCTTGTTGACAACTTGCTATTATTGCTACACTGCTATAGTGTCACCCTGTGCATCAGCACCATGTTAGCCTGTCCCTCCATCAATGATGCAGATGACAGGCTGTGACACAGGTATCATCATATGCACAGGGCATTTTGTTGTTTGCCAGAGCCTGACATTGACCCATCCAATCGACATGTCAGTGTGTGTGTGTGTGTGTGTGTGTGTGTGTGTGTGTGTGTGTGTGTGTGTGTGTGTGTGTGAGGGACAACAGTACAGCATGGGCCAATGTTGATGTAATGTGTGTGTGTATGTGTGAGCCCTAGTTGTTTGGTTAATGTGTGTGTGTCTGCATGCACACAGCTCCACCATGTGGCTGCCATATACGGTAGTTTATGGGACAGCCACAGACTGTACCTGCTAGGCTGTACAAATCACTGTCTCCAGCCACGGACACAGTACCTGTGCCTGGCAGGGGTGCTACAGACAGTATTGGGTACTAACCCTGACTGGGTACTGTCATCAGAGGCAGAGGCATGACGATTGGACCCATGTCCCTGCTGGGACTGGCCAGAGCCATGTGCACGTGGTCTACTGGGATGGTCAATGGACAGGCCAGCCCCAACATTTCTGTGGGCCGTCCGCGACCACTGCCAGCTGTTGCTGGCATGCATCCACATCGACGTCGCAACCGTCCCGCATGGTTCTGGCTCATGGAAGACATGTTGTGGATGGCATCTAATGTCTCCCCCCAACGTCTATCAATGACCTCGGTGTAAGTCCGGATGGCACCGGCAAGGTCACGGATGCTGTCATTGATAGCAGTGTAATGTGTCCTCTTCGCCCTAAGTCCCTGCCTGGTGTACCATTCCATACATACCTGAGCCTGCATTACAGCCCGGAACATATTGGTCGTCGTAAGACCTGTGAGGGCATGCCTGCCAGGGGCAATATGACCAGTGGTGCTCCCCCAAGAACCCCTGGACCTCCGCCTATGTGGTACCATTCTGGGTCTACGGCTATGGCTGCTGTGAGGGGATGCAAGTGCCTTGGGTACCACACTCTCCTGGTCAATGCCAACTGTATAGTGTCCCTCGCCTATGGCCATTGGTGGTGAGGGATGTATTGACAGTATGAGTGTGCGCATAGATGGGGTTAAACGCTGTGTACTGTCGATTGGCGGACCAACGACAGACCCTGTCAAATCTTCCAGTGCCAAAATACATGTGTCATCATCACCACTATTCGTTGCAGCGGCTTCAGGTTGCCTGCTGCTTTCACCAACCCCTAACTCAGCACCTGTGAGAGGAAGACAGGAAACACACTTTACGGTCTGCACATGCACACATGCACACATGAACACATGAACACATGCACACATGCACACATGGACTCATGCACACATGAACACATGAACACATGCACACATGAACGCATGCACACATGAACACTAATACACACCTCACTACAGCACATACACACACATAACAGCAATCCAACACATACTCTATAGTGGGTGAAGGTGGGTGTCAGTATCACAAGGTAGACAGTCACCACACACGTGTCAGCATGCAGAATATGTGCTGCACAAGACCATGCAGTGCAAGTGTAGACGCCCCTATTAAATGGCAGTATACATGGCTTTGATGCAACTGTGTAGTTGTTCAGTGATTGACTACACCCTGGAACACAATGTGTACATGGACACAACATTGCTGTGCAGGTATTATCAGCTCTGCAATGCCCTGTGCACCATCACTCACAAGTATACATGCCATGGCTGCATGTGTTATCTGTGTGACACATAGATATCCATGTCTGAGTGCAGTGTCTATGTCCATAGCAGATAATAGTGGGCATGGGTGTAGCACATGCATGCTATGTACACACACGGGACGTGCGGTGCATGTTGACATGAAGGAATCCCAATGCTCGACATGGCCAGTGTACAGTGGTTATGGTGAGTGTGGGACATATTGCAGATATGTGGGTGACAGACATGGCATGGCATGCTACACGACTGCAACATTAAACACCATACATACAAAATTGTGTCAAGTGACCTATACACTCACTAGCATTCCAGGACATATATGTGACACTTTGTGTGGATGGTGACTGCTGTGCATATTGTTTATACTGGCATATGTATGCACACAGACAACAAGCTATGCATATTGTGTATAGGTACATATGTTTGCACACACACAACACTGAGGTGCAAAGCAATGACTGCTATGAGTAGTACTGTGGTCACTGTAACTGGATGGGGTGTAGTACCCTGTGCCATCATCAACATGCATCTTGTGGTCACTCACAGCTACTAATGTGTGCAAGACCACCACCTAGCATGCTGTACCTGAACTGCAGTGCCGTGGCTACGTTCACAATTACACAGCCACCTTTTACATAGGTGTGTGAGATGCCCAATAGGGAGCATTGCCTAACATGACTGTGTTATGTGTTGCAGAGTGTTGCACAGCCCCATGATAGGCCTCTACCCCTGAAGTACATCATGTGTGTGTGCATGACATGTGGGATACTGAAGTGTGACCTTACAGCGGGTGTGTGGTAATGCCAAATATAGCATGTTTTCGTCTACTGTGTATGATAAACGTGTTCTGTTGTGTACAGCTGTAGCAACTATGCATATCCAATGTGCAGTAAAGTGTTGCCACAATTGTGTCTGCTGCACTGTGCATTGCATGTGATTGAGGCAGCTACTGACTTTACTGAGATGATTGATGTCTCACAGCATGCATTATGTGTAGGTGTGTTATGTGTACGTGGCCTACACCTCACCTATGACATGCACATTTCATTACCAATATTAAAGTGTTAATACACTCACCAGCATGTATTGTCTGACCTGTTGTCACACCAGAGGGACTTAGAAGAATATGACACAGTTTGTTAGTGGCCACAACTGTGGCATTGCTACTGTGAGTGTGCTAAATGACAGTGGAACAACAGTCAACAGTCACAGGTGTACGGATACTATTCCAAATATCTGTATTGCACACATTAGGAAGCACAACTGCTAAACACACAGTACACATCTCACATATGCATATTCTAACAATACAGGTAACGGTAGTCTACAGCTAGGGCGTATTACCTGCACACTCCATGTCATCCTGCTGGGTGCCTCTGGCCTCCATGATGACACATGTGTGACGCTGTTGCTGCTGTAGGCCAGGAGCCACCACGCTTAGGAGCAGCTCCTCCACTCTGGTGAGGGGGGGGATGTATGGCCACTCCACCACCTGTGGCAAACTGTTGCCTATGGATATCAGACGCACGCCGCCGGACATGTCTAATTAAATCACTGCAGTGATGGCGTACCTGCTCATATGTCCGGTTATGCATGCCTATGTCATTTACCCGATGAACAAGGTCTTGCCACAGTGCAGTACAGTCATGCTGGTGCTGGCTGGCCCTGGAAAAAAGCAGGTTATAGTGCTGCAGCAGGCTGTTCAGAATTTCCTGCTCCTTCACAGCTGAATACGATGGATTACGTTGATGAGACATAACCCTGGAAGACAATTAAACGATATGTGTGAGCATGTAATGTGGCACACTTAACATTATGAAGTACAGATATCACTTAACTGCCATATATAGCATCTATCTGTCTATCAGAGGATACACACATTCAATACCACATATCAGTGCTCAGCCCACAACTGGCTGACAGTGCCTGCAACACTCCATATAACACACCAGTATACACCAGTAGTCGGCACACTGTTTGGGATACAATGCACAACCTCGTCCCGGGGGTATATATCAAGCTAATGCATGAAGAAATATGTCATACAATGCAATGAATGTCATGTACATCTACAGTATTACTGGTAAAATACCCTAGTCTTTGATGCCATACCCCTACCTAACATATGTGATCGGCTGTTAATATAGCTGGCATACTGCTGTAACAGAGTATACATGCTGCTAGGTACACACACATACCCTGTAACACACATGTCATTGTAGGCATGGTACAGGCATCAATAAACACACATCAGACATACATACAACACACAGATGTATGGCGACACAGATAAGCATTACCTGTGTACCTTATAGTACTGTGTGCCCCTACTTACAGATACCTATGCCTGTGGTATGTAATCTGTGCAGACTACAGGAAACACACAAGACAGTGTTACTAGGGACTGTGAACATACACCATACTGTGCTGTTTAGGCCTACAGCTTCAGATAGTACAACAGTTCATATGTGAGCTGGAGTCACCAGCAGTACCACTTACTGAGCATACATGTATTGCTTCAGCCTACATTGGGACACCATAGTCATACACAAGGAACTACATCACAACATATGCCATCCTACTATGTCTGCATCCCAATAACTGACACATCTTTCTCCGGCCTCACACCTAGGACACAAACTACCATGACAGACACAACCTCACACTAAGCTATCACACCTTTACAAACCTTGCACACAGTCACTGTCACACTCATTCCACCTCACATAGCAGGTATTGCACTGAGTACATGTGTGTGTGCATTGTGTCATAGGTAGGTAATACGCTATTGGCCCTAGGGCCTAGAGCAGCCTAGCCATATGCTACCCTGGCCTTTGACACACATGTAATGTGATTTCACTTGCTCCTGTCAACAGGATACACAGAGGTGACTCCCAGGGCATATTACCTATCTCCAAAACAATCATCAGGGATATGTATGACATCTGCTAATGAGGAGCCTTGTTTGTTCATGCTGGGTGGTTTAGTCAAGAGTATGGCATATTTGTGGATAGGAACCTGTACCTCCAGCATGTGCTGTTTAGTGAGGTG